>NW_012099732.1:578462-636290 GCF_000951045.1 Mandrillus leucophaeus
CCACAGTTCCATATTGCTGAGGAGGCCTCAGGAAACTTACAATCATGGTGGAAGGCAAAGGAGAAGCAGGCACCTTCTTCACAGGGCAGCAGGACAGAGTGAGTGAAAGTAAAGGAAATGCCAGACACTTATAAAACCAAAAGATCTCGTGAGACTCATTCACCATCACGAGAACAGCACAGAGAAAACTGCCTCCATGATCTGGTTACCTCCACCTGGTCCTGCCCTTGACATATGGGGATTAGGGGGATTACAAATCAAGATGAGATTTGAGTGGAGACACAGAGCTGAACCATATCACTGACCTACTTATATTAAATTCAGTTGTAATCTGTTTAGTTGTAACTCATTAAGAAAGCATTTGGAATTATTTAGGTCATGATACATTTTAAATTATGTAATTTAAGAAGAAAATACAACTGAACTGTACCTTAAACAGTAAGGGACTTTGCATTCACAGCCAGTTTCCAAGAAGCAGGAAATACTACACATTTATCTGTTTGCCTGGGTTTTATCATGTGGTAAATGCAAGGTAAATAACAGCTGTCACAGATGAGCAGGATTAACGCTAAAAAATTAGTGTCATATATGATAGTGCATGTGTGCATGCTCACTGTTAGACAAGTTGGTAAAATTGCAAGCTAACATATTAGGTTGAAGCACATGTAATTACCAATATTACTGGTCAAAAAAAGTAGAGTGTTTGGCTATTTCATTTGGTTGAAGCTTAGATCTTTCAGAACCAAAAAGGATCTCATAAATAATTCAATCCATGGGTTTTTTAACTGGGTTGAGTATGGGTCAACTTCAAGCAGACCAGGAGCCCTGATCTATGTATTCATTCAATTGATAGTTTTACAGAGTCTATGATGTTCCAAGTAATGCTCTAGTAGCTGGGGATATAGACAGGAAAAACAGAGTCCTTTGCCCTCATTCATATTTCATTTCAGTCGGAAGGCCTGACAATAAATATATACTAGGATGTCACCACTGAATTGAATGCAGTTTTATATCTTGTGCTCATTTATACATTTTTCTGGAGGGAGAGTTCATTGAATTCATGGAAATGGTTTATGATCACCAAAAATTAGAACCACTAACCTATCACACCCTGCTAATTTCAATGGGAAACTAAAGTACAGACACTGAGTGATTTGCCCATCACTGTGTAGTTCATTCATGGCTAACTTAGGATTGAAACCCATGTGTCCTGGTGCTTAGTCATTATTGCACATTGTAGGGGAGAGGATCTGTGATTTTTCCTTTCTTTTCTATATTTATTTTCTTTTTCGTAATACCGGCATACTTCTGACACTCAAATTCATGTTGAGAGTTGGGAGTCTGGTCAGACAGATCACAGTCCTAACTTCGTTACTACAGAGTATAAGCTTTGTGATTCTAGAAAATTGTTTGAAACTCTGAGCTGTAGGTGCCATGTCTGTAGATTGATGAGAGTAAATTGTAACTGACAGATTACTGTGAGGATTAAATGAGATTTCTTATACACACACTGTATATGTGCACATACACATACTTATTATTTGGTATAATGCCTTCCATCTGATAAGCATGTGAGTCATTATTATTATAACCCTGTTTATAAGCCTGTTCTTTGGTGCCAGGTCTCCAGGTTCTAAAAAATTCACTCCCTGTCGTTCACCAAACTGTGATTCAAATAGCAGCTTGGAGCTCTTGTTTAATTCTGGGAAGACCCAAGAGGCAGTAGTAACTAACTACCACAACATACAGACCTTAAATTCTGGAGCTTGCCTGCCTGGGTTCAAATTTTGGCTCTACTCTTTGTTCTTTTTATGTGCTGTCTGAATTTTTCATAATAAGCATGTGGTAGTTTTTCTATTAAAAAAAAAGCTATTTTCACTGTAAAAACAACAACAACAACAACATATGGATCTATTTGTTGGTGACTTGCCATTTCTGTTCCTTTGAAATTCATCCTGTGTCTTTGGAAGACTAGGATATGTGGCTCTCCCTGCCTTAAAGGGATCCTGATTGATCTTCTCTGGTGGCAAGAAAGCTCAGCCTCCTCCTTCCTGCAGGATAAAGGAGTGGCTTGGAAAAGTGGTCAGATTGGAAGGCCCTGGAGGCCAGCTCCCTTTCCCACAGCCCTTCAGTGTCTGACTCAGAGGGAAGCTGGCTCTGTTCTCTGGTCTCCTCTCTCCTTTATCTCCACACCTAGTGTGCCAGCGTTTTTCTCCAAAGAACAGACCACGTGAAGTCTGTGACCGAAGCTTTATTGATACGAAGGAGAAACAACTGCCAGACCTATTCTGGCATTCAAAACTTTTTTTTACAGAAAGCTTGCATGCCATTTTTAGAGAAAGTTATTGTATGCCAGAAATTAGACAGTTAGGAAAAGGCCAAATTCCTGGTGATATTTATCTTCCTATTCTGTTCCCTTCGGGAACTCTCTCTCTATCTCAGGATAATTGTTTTATTTGTCCTAAGAATTATACTGTGTATGAAACTCTGTGCATGCACAAAGATAAATAATTTTCTTTTTTATTATTACAGATAGAGAAAAATTTGAAATCCTTGCCAGTTTCATTTTCACAAAATTAAACTGAAGTAAATAATACATTTTGTAAATACTGTTAATTGATCTTGCTGATAGTATATGGAAAAACTTGGGTTGCACTTTTCCTAAACTAATGATAATTGCTTTGACAAAGATGAAAAATACTGCATAAGAAACATTAATCTCTTGCCAGGATCTGGATAGCCTTATAAGGCTCTGAGACGGTGCACTGGAGAAGATATCAAAGAGACGAACAGCACAAGTGAGCAGGCAGTAAAAAGCTCAATGGTAGAGAGAACTCCAAGGACTTAAAAATATGTACTCAGACATAAGCTTATAATGCAAGTTATCTATATTGTTGAGCAAAATGGATATGTATGTTTTGTATTATGTAAGTCCTTTTGCATTTCAAAGAAGAGACACTCTCAGATTTCCTTAGATCTATTCCCCTCAAACTTTCCCACTGAAGTATCCCCAAATGAGAGAAGAGTAAGAATGGATACTTTTCAATGTGTCAAAGAATGAATCAACTTAAGAATGGTGGGTTTGGGATTTGGAAGAGACCCATATCACCATAAAATCAGAGTCTAAGACCAGGGAAATAGAAACTAGAAAGGATCTTGTCACTTTATTACATTAAGCAGACATGAAAGAAGGAAGATGGATGAGGTTTATCTAGAGAAACTCCTACCCTAATTTAAGAGGCCAGGTTACATGTGTCTATAGTTCATACCAGAGAAGTCATGGCATTCTCAATTTGAGAGCTGGGATGGACTTTGAGCAACCCTGATGTTCCATACACATAATTTCAATATTATACTTGAACAGAGGAGCTGAAGAGAGTTTTCCAACTGCATGGAAACAATGAATGGTAAAATAGGAATCATCACCCAGGTTCCTAAATGCTGGTGCAAAATTCCTCCAGTCTCCACTCCATTGCCCTCCCAGGAGTCAAATGGTTTTAGTGTGGTCAGTGTCTTCTCTGTGGAAATGCAAGCATTTCACTTTTAAAAACATACAACTTTAAGTAATGTAAGCAATTTAAGTAATGGAGATGGCATTACTACAACCAACATGCCTATCAACAATTATTTAACTATCTCAGCCTTCAGTTTAGAGAGGTCATTTCTTTAAGTGAAGGAATTATCCAGGTTCTAATTTAATGAAAATGTGGTAGTCCTAGAGAATATTCTTATATGGAATTTCTTTTAGCGGTCTAATTTTAAACAGCTGGAACTCATTTGTTAAGTTGTAGCCTATTCCACTTTTTGAAAAGTGTGGTATGTAGGACTTTTTTTCCTACACACAAATGGAACTTTCTGGAAAGTCTGAACATATTGCCCTACTTGACCTTACAGGCTAGCAGCTGCTTGGAGACACTGCTGGGCAGCTTGGGCCTTTTGTGCTCCACCTGTATTCAGCTATTAGCGTTACACTGTGGTAAGCACTGATTCGAGGCGGAGGGACTGGCTGCCTTCCAGGACCCCATTGTTTATCACCCTTCCTTTTACTTAATGTTCTGTTTCTGTAATTACTGATGTTGTTGAATGTGATCGAGAGCACGAGTGCAGCACCTCTTGCAGGTCCACGTTGTACTGAAGGTTTAAGAATTCACAAGCTAGTAGGGGAGTAGAGGAAGAAGAAGGTTAAGGAGTATTCATCACCTTGACTCCAAAATGTGGTGAGAGAACACTGCAAAATGCAGAAGCTTAAAACAGTGCAGCAACTCCTTGACTGTTCCACCGTGGTTTGTTTTACATACCACAGCATCCTGTATGAAGATGGATTCCCATATATCAGAGATGAGAAACAGGACATGGCTCACCTTGGGCTTATCAGACCACATCTGACACATGAAACAACAGGAAGTCATTGATAGCTGAGGTGAAACAGCAAGCAGTGACTGGTTTAGAAATGTCATAATACCAGACATTGACCTCACCCCCAACCTCATGTACTAGGTTCCAGAGTAAAAATTGAACAAGTATGTATCAAAAGCAAACACTTAAGTTTGGGATTTTCTCCTGCTCTATTCTCTGGAACACGTCCCTTGTCTGATAGCACACAGTGTGTTCCAGCTCATACAGTCAATCTGTCCAGGTGCACAACGAAACCTTTCTGCAGAGAAAGGGAACAATGGAGTACACTGTGGCCATGGTTTAATACAAGGAAGGCGTTACATTAAAAAATTTCTTGGCATAGGTTAAAGTACAAGTGAATTTTTTTCAGGTGTACTCTGTTATCGTTTACTTTAGGACTCTGACTTTTATGGTTTGTTTGTCTAGATAGAATCATGAGTCCTGAATCATTATTTATTCTTTCAAGTCTTTTTTTTTTTTTCTAAGACTGAGTCCCACTCTGTTGTCCAGGCTGGAGTGCAGTGGCATGATCTTGGCTCACCGAAACCTCTGCCTCCCAGGTTCAAGTTATTCTTCATGCCTCAGCCTCCTGAGTAGCTGGGACCACCACCTGCAGCACATATTTGCATTTTTAATAGAGATGGGATTTCACCATGTTGACCAGGCTGGTCTCGAAGTCCTGACCTCAGGTGATCCACCCACCTTGGCATCCCAATGTGCTGGGATTACAGGCATGAGCCACTATGCCCGGCCTCAAGTCTTTATTAAATGCTGTTCACTGGGTCAGGCACTCAGGATTGTGAGAAACTTGGTAATCATAACTCCTAGATATGAATCTTGTAGAGTAGCTATAGTATACAGCCTTCATCTGCTCTCTAAAACAGGCTTTTTCAACTAGTTCCATAAGAGAATTAGTCTGTACAGAAATGGTTTGAGTGACTGTTTTCTCAATTTTTCCAAAAATGGTAGATCGTGGGTGCCACTTCACATGCATAGAAGATTGAGTTAATTCATTGCTTAGAATGGATGCCTTAGGCCATTAGGGCCAATTGATCCTAGGTGATAAGGTTTTTCCAAAAGGAATAAAAGCTCCAGCTACAACCTTGGTCAAAACTAGTAGGAGGAGACAACACTAATGATTAGGAGGTTCACAACACTGTTCCTCCACCTCAGACAACTGGCCTTGAAGAGAGAAAGGACAAATAAGTGTGTGCAGGTTCTTTAAAAAAATTAACCTCTAAGTGTTAAGCAAATTAGGGAGTATTTCATGGGGGAAGATGCTGTTTGAAGGTGGGAGGTAATCAGGTAGCAAGGCATGCTGAATTCATCTGGGAAGGAAGAATATAAAGCCTCTGAGAGTTACTGGGGATGAAAGAAAGATGAAGATCGGATATTATTAAGACTGCTGTGAATGTGTAATATACTGGAATCTGTCTAGATGTTTTTGAGAGATGCAAACAAATATTGGAATTCCCATTTTTCCTATATTTAAAGACAATATGTCTCTGGGCCTGGACCACATGGATTTTGGTTTTGGTAGGGTTATACTCCTATGAGCTCAGGTGAACCTGCTCACCAGCTTGATGGGTGCCTGCGATGTGACACCAGCATACTGGCCTTTATTCTTATAGGTTCCCTACCGCTTGTCTTTTGGACCCTCCATTTTGGATCATCTCTTTATCTCTTTTTCCTGTCCTCAGTCGATTATTTAAATGGCTCTGTTGTTCACATTTGTATTTTTTTCGTTTAGCCTCTCTATTCTATTTCCTTCTGATTAACCACTCCTATACCCTAAACATACACATATATAAGAAAGATACTTTGTTCAGCCTTCCATCTGAAGGATCACTAAGAAAACTTCTGCCTAGTCTTGTATAATATTACTTTCGGGCATTCATGTTATGTAGGTTGATAATGAGGTCCATTCACTTACATTAAAATTTAAAAATAGTTCAGGCTGCATGTTTATATTTTAACACAGAATCCATTCTCATTCTATCTCTTTTCCTCTCCCTCCTGCCTATTACCAACATCTCTCCTCCTAGTTTAACCCCACAATTTATAGTGATTTGGGTTAGGAGCAAGAGACTTCTCACACAGGAGAATGAAAATATGCCTATATGGAGATGCTATACAGGATTGAAATGTTTGGCTTTTTCAGTCAGCTACATCTTGTCTCCATCAGTGTGTTGTGTCTGGGACCCCCAGTCCTGACTTGTTCTGTGAATCAAAGAGAACAGTATTTCAATTCTGCGTTTTACTTTTGACTCTTAAGTGAAAAAGGACTAAGAGCTTAATTCTTAAAAATATTCACCTCTGGATTTCACCCAAGGTCTTATGCTTACATTTAGTGGATAGTTTTGTAAGAGAAAATGTGGGAGAAGAAGAAATATTGGGCCGCACACGGTGGCTCATACCTGTAATCCCAGCACTTTTGGAGGCCAAGGCAGGCAGATTACTTGAGGTCAGGAGTTCAAGACCAGCTTGGCCAACATGGTGAAACCCCGTCTCTATTAAAAATACAAAAATTAGCCGGGTGTGGTGGCGGGCACCTATAGTTTCAGCTACTCAGGCTGAGGTAGAAGAATTGCTTGAACCTGGGAGGCAGAGGTTGCAGTAAGCCGAGATCATACCACTGCACTCTAGCCTGGGTGATGGGGCGAGACTCCATCTGAAAAAAAAAAAAAAAAAAAAAAAGGAGGAAATAATATTGATCATTTCTAAATAAGTTCTCAACTATTTGTTAATTGTACAGTGGACCCAAGGCCTTGATGGAGGAGCAGAGAGTTGCTGTTCAGTATCAAGAAGAATTATTTTACTTTTAATCAAAAAATAATTTCTAATAAATTATAAAGTTGATATTATATTAAAATTATATTTTAATAAATAAAATAAATTTGGGATAAAAGTCATTTTTATCAAAAAATTCTACTTTGTATTTATAACTCATTAAAATAAATAAAACAAGGTCAGCTATTGATTTGAAGTAATCACTTTATTATTATTCAAACTCTTGCAGATCCTTACTTAGCTAAACATCAAATGTAACATGCTTAACATATTAGCTAGAAGAACTTTATGAAAGGAAATGCTTAATGAAGATGAATTTCTAACATCAAAGATACACTGATTTCTCTATTAGATTAAGACATATTTTTGTTGTCCAGAATAAGTGAAAATACTACTACCCAGGTATTCCTGAGACATTTTGTTATTTATGAATACATGTGTGTGTGTTTTAACTGAACATAAGAATAAATGCATTTGTTAGGAAAGTAAGCACTTTATCAAAAGGTATTTACATTTATTCAAAAGTAGATCCTTAAATTTTGGTGATTTCTTTTTTTAGTTTTGCTCTTGTCACCCAGGCTGGAGTGCAATGGTGCGATCTCCGCTCACTGCAACCTCTGCCTCCTGAGTTCAAGCCATTCTTCTTCCTTAGCCTCCCAAGTAGCTGGGATTACAGGCATGCACCACCATCCCCAGGAAGTAGAGACGGAGTTTCACCATGTTAGTCAGGCTGGTCTCAAACTCCTGACCTCAGGTGATCTACCCGCCTTGGCCTCCCAAAGTGCTGGGATTACAGGAGTGAGCCACCATGCCCAGCCAACTTTAGTAATTTCAATCAAATTTTTGTCATTTAAAAAAGGGTTGATTATTTAAGCCTGGTTAGATTCATTTGCTTCATCCAGATGTCCTAGTCTTTTTACTGCTTCTTTCCTAATGGCACCCTCATCTGCAATGCATGGAATTCTAAACCATCCTTTTCTTTTTCATCAGGAGTGGTCAGCAGTGAGTTGAACATATATCTGTCTGAGGTATTCAGATTACACAGACTTCTGATGAAGTTATACTATGAGAATGCTCCTGTTGTATGCATGATCACAAAATTCCAGGTTTCGGATTCAATTTACAGAAATCATAAAATGGAAAGAGTCTTACATTGGCTTGTCTGAACATAAAGAGACCAGTATGTAGTATACTTCTCACATCAAAAAGATGGGTGACTATTGAAAGCCAGTTTCCCCAGCAAGGAGGTTTATTGGGTAATGTACTCAGAATAGAAATATAAATAAAGTGAGGTAGGATGGAAGAAGAAGTTGGACTACCATGAGGTCTCAACAAAAGCTCCAGCCAATCCCCCATGGGTGCTCTGGAGTTGAAATGGCCCTGCAAGTTAGTTCTGACTTGGGAAAGGGGGACCATGTCTTTATATTCCTACATCAACCACTTGTTGCATGTGTGTTGCCGCTGAGAAAGAGAAGCACATTTGGCAGGGTATGTCTCTTCAGTCAAGGGAAATCTTTGGAGAGCATCTCAGTTTGCAGTATCAGGAGCTGCAGACATGAGTGCTTCAGTACTAAAGAAAAATCTGGGTGATTCATCTTGGTCTACCCCTTAAGCTGCTCAGATTGACTTGGTTCATATAAAGTCTGTGAATAGCTCCTTTGGGATTCTCGTTCATGCCTCTGCTATTGCAACTGATCTTGAAGGTCCAACTGATACTCACCTATTCCTTCCTCTACTCATCATTCTAGATTCTTTTCATCTTTGGCTTGCAACTCTTAGTCCAGGTTAACTGGTAGGGTGACCAAAACTCTTGTTCTCAACAAGCCTAAGCCACAGGTTACCATGTTCCTTTTAGGAAATTGCTGATGCATTTTTTCCATTTACCATGAGAATTGCATAACGGTGGGGGGTAGGTGGTAGGAAAACCTCAACTGTATTAATGAATTGCTGAAGGCTTCAGTGAAGACAACTGTGAGAGTTATAAAATCCAAGGGGACTCATTCATAATGTGGCTGTCATAATTTTGTGAGTTTTATTAAGCAGGAGCTTGACCTGGATCTCACAATGAATATTGGAGAAAAAAATCTCTTCATTGCTTCCATCAGGGGGAGGGAAAAATAGATGAATTTGAAATAGACTAGATCTTTCTATTTTTCTTAACAAGGCCGGTTCTCAGGAGAAACTATTTAGCCAGAGCCCAATCTGCTGAGGTTTATCAGAGCCTAACTGACCTGGGTAAAAGGAAATACTCCAGCTCACTGCAGCCATCCTTCCCAAAAAGGAGGGGAAAAAACTGGGATGGGCTAGTGAAGATTACTGAAAGATGCAGACCTATCATAGAATTATAGAACACTTCTTCTCCCATCATGCCTTACCACAATCCTAAAACCTATTTACAGCAATTTCTTTTACTCAATACATAATGTCTGGCTATCAGTAAAAATTACAAGGCACACTAAAAGGCAAAAGTCACAACTTAAAAGATATCAAGCATCAGAACCAGACTCAGATATGGCAGTGATATTAGAATTATCAGACTAAAGATTAAAAAGAAACTGTGATTAATATGCCAAGGGCTCCAATATATAAAGCAAAAAGCACGCAAGAACAGATGGGCAATGTGAGTACAGATATAGAAAGTCCAAGAAACAATCAAAAGGAAATGCTAAAGATAAAAATGCTCTAATGGGCTGGGCAGCATGGTGGCTCACACTTGTAATCCTAGCACTTTGGGAGGCTGAGGTGGGCCAATCACCTGAGGTTGGGAGTTCGAGACCAGCCTGACCAACATGGAGAAACCCCATCTCTACTAAAAATACAAACTTAGCCAGGCATGGTGGTGCTTGCCTATAATCCTAGCTACTCGGGAGGCTGAGGCAGGAGAATTGCTTGAACCCAGGAGGCAGAGGTTTTGGTGAGCCGAGATCTTGCCATTGCATTCCAGCCTGGGCAAAAAAAAAAAAAAAAAAAAAAAGTACTGAAAAATAATTAAATAAAAAAAAAAGATCTTTGATGAGCTCATTAGAAGACTGAATGCAATTCACGAAAGAATATTTAAGCCTGAGGATATCTCAGTAGAAACCTCCAAACCTCAAGAGCAGAGAGAAAAAAGATTGAAAACAATACAATACAAAATGAAACAGTAAAGAGTATACAAGAACTGTAACTACAAAAGGTGTAACATACACTTAATAGAAATACCACAAGGAGAAGAAAGTGAGAAAGGAACAAAAGAATTGCAGAAGAAATGTTTGAAACAATAATGACTAAGAATTTTTTCAAAATTAATGTTGGATACCACAACACAGATTCAGGAATCTCAGAGAACTCCGAGAAGAATAAATGTCAAAAAAAAGAACCCACTTACACCCAAGCATATGTAAGGCAATATTCATCATATCTGCAAGGAGAAATACATGAATCCACCATTATAGTTTGAGATTTCAACACCCATCGATGAGAAATGGACAGATGCATCAGGAAGAAAATCAACAAGAAGACAGTTGGACTCAACAACACCATCAAATAACAGGATATAATAGACATCTATAGGCTAGTTCATTCAAAAACAACAGAAAACATTCTTCTCAAGCTCACATAAAAGTTCAACATGATAGGACATATCTGTGCCATAGAATACACCTCAAGAAATTTTAAAACAGTTTATACAATGTTTAATCTCAGACCACAATGGAATTAAACTAAAATTCAATAACAGAAAGATAGCTGGCAAATTCCTAAATATGTGAAGATTAAATAACACACTTCTAAATAGCCTATGAATCAGGTCGAATGCAGTGGCTCACACCTGTAATTCCAGCACTTTGGGAAGCCAACGCGAGTGATCACCTGAGGTCAGGAGTTTGAGACCAGCCTGGCCAAACTGGTGAAACCCTGTCTTTGCTAAAAATACAAAAATTAGTTGAGTGTGGTGGCAGGTGCCTGTGATCCCAGCTACCTGGGAGTCTGAGGCAGGAGAATTGTTTGAACCCAGGAGGCAGAGATCACATGGGGCCAAGATCGAGCCACTGCATTCCTGCCTGAACAGTAGAGCAAGACTCCATCTCAAAATAAATAAATAAATAGCCTATGAATCAAATAAGAAATCTCAGGAGACATTTTAAAAATATGTTTTGAACTAAATAAAAATGAAAATACAACTTATCAAAATAAGTATTTTGGGAGGCTGAGGCAGGCAAATCACTTGAGCCCAGGAGTTTGAGATTGACCCTAACAACATGGTTAAACCCTGTCTCTACAAAAATACAAAAGAAATTAGACAAGCATGGTGGTATGTGCCTGTAGTTCCAGCCACTCTGGGGTTTGAGGTTGCAGTGAGCTGTGATAGTGCTACTGCACTCTAGTATAGGTGACAGAGGAAGAAAGAGAGAGAGAGAGAGTATGAGAAAGAGAAAAAAAAGAAATAGAAAGAAAGCAAGAAGGAGAGAAAGAAAGAAAGAAGGAAAGAAAGAAAGAAAGAAAGAAAGAGGAAGAAAGAAAAAAGAAAGAATCTAAGCTTTCAACTTAGAAATTAGAAAAAGAAGAAATTATCTCCAAAGTAAAAGAAAAATAAATAGCAAAAAATCATAGCAGAAATCGATGAAATCAGAAACAATTTAACAGAATCAATAGAAATAAAAGCTGGCTATTTGAGAAGATAATAAAGTTAAAAAGCCTCTAGTCTGGCAGAGTAAAAAAAAAGGGAGAGAAACAAATTACTAATATCAAAAATGAAAGAGGGGGCATCACTACAGATCCCATGTACATTAAAAAAAATAAATAAAGGAATACTAGGAGCAGCTCTATGCCCATAAATTTAATAACCTAGATAAAGTAGACTAATTCCTTGAAAGATAATCTGCCAAAACTCACACAAGAAAGAACAGACAATCTTAATAGCGCTATGATTGTGAAATAAATTGAATCAATAGTTAAAACCTTCCAAACCCCAAGCATTAGACTCAGATGAATTCACTAATGAATTCTAGCAAATATATATATATTTTAAGTTGTACCAATTCTCCATAATCTCTTCCAAATGTTAGAGGCATAGGGAATACTTCTCAATATATTCTATGGGGCCAGCATTACCTTAATACCAAATCCATACAAAGACATTATAATAAAAGAAAAATACAGATTAATACCTCTCACAAACATTGATACAGAAATCTTTGATGAAATATTGGCTAATGGAATCCAACAATATATAAAAATAATTATATATCATGACCAAGTGTCATATCCTAAATATGAATGACTGGTTTGACATTCAAAAATCAATTAATGCTATCCATGACATCAACAGACTCAAGAAAAAAAAATCACACGATATATCAACAGATATAGGAACAAATTCCACATCCATTCATGGTAAAAACTTTTTCCATAAACTTGGGCTAGAAGTAAACTTCCTTGACTTGATAAAACATATCTACCAAAACCTATAGTTAACAGTGTACATAATGCTGAGAAATTAGAAACTTTCCCACTAAGATCTGGAACAAGACAAAGATACCACCTCTCACCACTCCTTTTCAAAACTAAACTGAAAGTCCTAACTAATGCAATAAGACAAGAAAATAGAACAAAAGGCATACTGATTGGGAAGAAAGAAATAAACTCTCTTTGTTCTCAGATCACATGATTATCTATGTAGAAAATCTTAAAGAATCAACAAAAAGGCTCCTGGAATTACTAAGTGATTATGGAAAGGTTGCAGGATATAAGGTTGATATACAAAAGTCATTCACTTTCTTCAGCAAAGAAAAATTGAAATTTAGAATTAAAAACATAATAACATTTACATTAGTACCCCTCAAAAGAAATACTTAGGTATAAATCTAATGAAATATAGACAAGATCTATATGAGGAAAACTACAAAGCTCTGATGCACGACTTCAAGGAAACCTAAATAAAAAAATGGAGAGATATTCCATATTCATGAGTAGAAGAATCTAATGTTGTTAAGATGTCAGTTCTTCCTAGCTTGATCTGTAGATTCAGTTTAATCCCAATAAAAATACCACCAAATTACTTTGTGGATATTACCAATCTTATTCCTTTTTTTTTTTTTTTAATCTTCGAGACAGAGATAAAGGCTGGAGTGCAGGTTGGAGTGCAGTGGCATGATCTTGGCTCACTGTAGCCTCTGCCACCTGGGTTCAAGTGATTATCCTGCTTCAGCCTCCTGAGTAACTGGGATTACAGGTACCTGCTACCACTCCAGGCTAATTTCTGTATTTTTGGTAGAGATGGGGTTTCACCATATTAGCCAGGCTGGTCTCAAACTCCTGACCTCAGGTAATCCACCTGCCTTGGTCTCTCAAAGTGCTGGGATTAAAAATATGAGTCACCTTACCTGGGCATTGCCAATCTTATTAGAAAGTTTATACAGAGAGACAAAAGACCCAGTTGGACAATACAATATTGAAAGAGAAGAACAAAGTTGGAGAACTGGCTCTACCTGATTTCAAGACTTATAATAAAGTTACAGTAATTAAGGCAGTAATGTAGAAAAAAAATACTTTTTTTCTCCAAATTTTTTTTTCCAAAAGGTAATGTAGAAAAAATTAAGAAAATGTAGAAAAACTCCACAACTAATAGTACTAGAACAATTGCACATCCACATGCAAAAAAGTAAATCTAGGCACAGACTTTATACCCTTTATAAAACTTAGCTCAAAATTAATCACATAACTGAATGTAAAATGCAGAACTGTAAAACTTCTAGAAGATAGAAGAAAACATAGAAGAAAAATTGAGATGACTTTCTAGACATGATACCAAAGACACATCTATGAAATAAAGAAAGAATTGATAAACAAAACTTCATTAAAATAAATAATTTCTGCTCTGTCAAAGACACTATCAAGAGAATGAAAGAAAAGCTTCAGATTGGGAGAAAATATTTGCAGAAGACATGTCCTATGAAGTACTGTTTTCCAAAATTTACAAAGAGCCCTTAAAACTCAACAATAAGAAAACAACCAGCTGGTTAAAAAATTAAAAGACATCTTACCAAAGAAGACATATGGATGGCAAATAAGTATATAAAAAGATGCTCCACATCATTCATCAGGAAAATGCAAATTAAAACAACGTGAGATTACGCTTTACACCCATCAGAGGGCCAAAATAAAGAACACTGACAATACTAAATGCTGACTAGGATATGGACAAACAGGGAGTCTTAGTCATTTTTGGTAAATTCAAAATGATACAACTACTTTGGAAGATAGTTTGGCATTTTCTTACAAAAGTAAACACACTCTTACCATTATGAACCAACAATTGGCCTCCTTAGTATTTTTCAAATTGAAGACTTATGTTCACACAAAGATCTACATACAGATATTTGTAGCAGCTTTATACAAAATTGCCAAAGCTTGGAATCAAGGTTTGATATGTCCTTCAGTAGGCAAATGGATAAACTGTGGTATACCTAGACGATGGTATGTTATTCAGTACTAACAAGAAATGAGTTACTAAGACATGAACAGTACTAGGGAAAACTGAAATGCCCATTGCTAAATAAAAGAAACTAATCTTAAAAGGCAACATACTGTATGATTCCAGTCATACGGCATTGTGGAAAAGTCAAAACCTATATATAAACAATGAAAACATTGCCACAATGGTTGCCAGGGTTATCAGGCAGGGTGGGATGAATTGGCAGAGCACAGAGGAATTTTGGGGCATTGAAACTACATTGATTGTACTATAATGATAGATATATATCATTACATGCTTGTCTAAACCCATAAAATGGACAACAATATTGAACCCTAATGTGAACTATGGTTTTTGAGTATTAAAATCATATTCTCAATATGGTTTACATTGACATATGGTTGTATATGTTGACATAGTTTCATTATTTGCAACAAATATATCATTCTGATGGGTGATATTAATACTAGGGGATGCAATGTATGTGTTCTGGAAGAAAGTATATGGAAAATCTCCATATTTTGCTCTCGATTTTGCTGTGAACATAAAACTGTTCTAAAAATAAAGTCTTGAAAAATTGCACATGTGAGTACTAAGAGATTGTCAGGTGGATCAGTTCAGTGACAAACCTTTCCTGCATTCATTGTTTAAGAGCAGCCCTTGATGATCTAGTATCCAATACCCCTGAAAGAAGCGTTACTCCTTTCCTTGCCTGCTGGTCTCTCAAAACCTTGAGTTCAAGGTGAGCAGCGGGAAGCTATAGCTTAAGATTTGATGGAACTCTTCCTACAAAGTCCACATTTACGAGAACAAGACGCACAAATTCCCCAAAAGAATTGCTGGGAGTGATAGTGAGCAGAGCTACTTCTACTGTGACTTTGAGGACTTTATGCAACTCTTTGGCATTTCAGGTGCCACATCTCTATAAATTGAAGTCTTTGGTGTGGGTGATCAATCTCCAGCATTTGTTCCATTGCTAATAACCCATTATCCTAAGATCATTCATATTTCAAAAACTTTGAACACATATGTAGGTCAACATCTAGAGGACTGAAACTTTTACTGTTTATGGTGCATATTCCTTTAGTAATGAAGACCATTTTGAGGACTTGTATAATTTCTGACCTCATCAAAATAATGAGACTAAGATTAAAAAAGTGCCAATGACATTACTACTTTTATCTTTTCAAATATACCTTGACAGGCTAAACAGTTTACTGTCATTGAAATTATTATAATCTAGACTGAAATCTGACTTTCCACTTCATCATTGGTATTAACATTCAGTGTGACTTTGCTAAAGTGGGTCACATTATCTCTTCAGGTATTAGTTTTCCCATTTATGAAACAAGACGCCACAGCCAAACATCTTTCCCTTCCCTCCCAAATTAAAGATTGTAGACGTGTATGATTCATGTCTAAACTATTCATTACTGTCAAAGATATTTTCTTTCTTTTTTTTTTAAATATAGTTTAAGATCTAGGGTACATGTACACAACATGCAGGTTTGATACATAGGCATACATGTGCCATGGTGGTTTGCTGCACCCATCAACTCGTCATTTACATTAGGTATTTATCCTAATGCTATCCCTCCCCCAGCCCCCCACCCCCCAACAGGCCCCTGTGTGTGATGTTCCCCGTCCTTTGTCCAAGTGATCTCATTGTTCAATTCCCACCTATGAATGAGAACATGCAATGTTTGGTTTTCTGTTCCTGTGTTAGTTTGCTGAGAATGATGGTTTCCAGCTTCATCCATGTACCTGCAAAGGACATGAACTCATCCTTTTTATGGCTGCATAGTGTTCCATGGTGTAATGTGCCACACTTCTTAATCCAGTCTATCATTGATGGACATTTGGGTTGGTTCCAAGTTTTTGCTATTGTGAATAGTGCTGCAATAAACATATGTGTGCATGTGTCTTTATAGTAGGTAGCATGATTTATAATCCTTTGGGTATATACCCAGTAATGGGATGGCTGGGTCCAATGGTATTTCTAATTCTAGATCCTTGAGGGATCACCACACTGTCTTCCACAATGGTTCAAGTAATTTACACTCCCACCAACAGTGTAAAAGCGTTCCTATTTCTCCACATTCTCTCCAGCATCTGTTGTTTCCTGACTTTTAAATGATCGCCATTCTAACTGGCATGAGATGATATCTCATTGTGGTTTTGATTTGCATTTCTCTGATGACCAGTGATGATGAGCATTTTTTCATGTGTCTGTTGGCTGCATAAATGTCTTCTTTTGAGAAGTGTCTGTTCATATCCTTTGCCCACTTTTTGATGGGGTTGTTTGTATTTTTCTTGTAAATTTGTTTGAGTTCTTTGTAGATTCTGGATATTAGCCCTTTGTCAGATGAGTAGGTTGCAAAAATTTTCTCCCATTCTGTAGGTTATTTTCTTAAGTTAGTTTGTAACTTAGAGTTTTAAAATCCAATAAATTACTATTAAGTACTATATCGGTATGCATGCTTTTCAAATTGGGTAACAGAAACATGAGGTTTAAAATAAAACAATATATTAGTTAAAAACTCAAACTAGCATGAGAATAAAACTAGAAAATATAAAATGTCCTATTTGTTAAATAGCATGTGTTAAATTCGTAAATTGCAAATACCACAGGACTATGATTTACTTTTCCCCAGTAGAAAGGGCACCCACCCTTTACTTAGAAGAATGCGGTGTGAATTCTTAATATTTCTAAGCATTATGTATCATATACAGAAATAAAACAAAGCTGATTATATTTAAGTACTCTTCTGGTGTTAATTCCTCTGAACTTTTGAAGTACAGCTTTCACTTTGAAGTTTACAATGTTCAAGTCATCAGTTACAAAGCACAAAGAAGGCTATTATACAACAACCATGAGAAGACATTATTTCCTATATTGTATCACTAGCCTTGTTTTTAACTATGTCTGTCTTCCATTAGCAGTGCCTAATATCCTTTTCAATTAGCAATTTGAATATGCTAATCTAAAATTGACGAATGTAAGTTTTACAATGTTAGATATGTATATATCAAATATATATATTCATATTCATTTACATACACACATATATTTTTCTTGTATTTGGCAATGCTTTCCTACCATTGCATGTGGCAGTGGAGGGAGCTTTGGCTGGGATTTAGAGGACCTTGGTTATAGTTCAGACTTTATTATCTATCAGCTATGTGACTGACTACTTTTCTTAACACCTAGAATGCCCAAATATGCCCTTTATAAAGTAAGAAAATTGTCAGTGGTTCTTAATTGCTCTTTTGGTTATTGGCCCTTTTATGAGCCTGATGAAAGCTATAAATTCTCTCTCCAGAAACAAAAAATTAGGAATATATATTTACATGAATTTTGCATGCCTTTGAGGAGGGTTATAGACTTCCTGAAGTATATATGGATCAAAGGGTAAGAATAACTGGACAGAAAAATTTTTTGAACTTTGTATTTCTATATGATAGAATTTCCAAAATCATTTCAGAACCATGAATAGCTATTCAATTATTTGTGCTAACTCAGACCTTCCCTTTTAGTGTCGTTAGATAATTTCAGGTTTGTTTCCTCCTGACACCAAACCTCTGGCCTGGCTTCTTATACAACAATCTAGTTGCTGGAGCATAGTGCATAGTGTGCCAAAAGAAAATCGTGTGTGAATCCAGCACGTCTCTTGATCTTCTGAGAAAATAGAGCATTGGCCCAAGTTTACCAAGAAGCTAGAAAACCCGGCTTCATAGCACCTTCCACAAAATAGATTTGGGGACTTTATGTGTCTACACACTTGCTCTGATCCAACAGCATGACATTGTTTCTAGAAATATCTATCCAAGACCACATAGTCTTTAAAGAGGTTAAAAATCAAATCCTACATAGAGGAATTCCAAGGCATAGACCAGGTCATGACATTCTTTGAGTTTGGGGTCATGTCCTGTGGATCATAATTCAAAAGGTCACTCAGAGTAATAAATTTGGCAGAAAGAGGCAAAATAAAAATGGATCTGGAAAGTTTGCTGTATGAGTAATGATCATAGGAACCAGGAATGTTTCATCAGAGGAAGAGAACTGTAGGTTGTCTTCAAATATCCCATAAACATGATAAAGATGGTGCAGTCATATTACTCTGGGCCCTGAAAGTCAGAACTAAGCCAGTGGCTAGATTTAATTCAGTATGAGGAAGGATGTTCTAATAATACATACTGTGCATATATGAGACAGACTTCCTGGTAAAGGGGTGGAAGTCAACTGCAAGAGATGAAGCAGAGGTTGCATACATGACTGCTTTATACAGGGAAATTATAAAAGGGATCCAGTTTATACATGGGAGTGAGCAGAGCAGTGGTTGGTGTGAGCGGCCTAGATAAAATCTAAAAGACATTTGTTTTGTCTATGAAAATCTATAACTCTAGATTTATTTTTTGAAAAAGGGGACATGGTTCTTGGCAAAGGTAGTTGCTGGAAAGAATATGGTCTTTTCTGAAGCTGTTAAGGGCACCAGGAAAGAGGTGTTCTGCCTGATCACTGATCCCAGATTTTGTGTCAATCTGGCAGTTGAGGTTAAAGATAAGGCTGTCACTCACTGTAACTGTTAGTAGATCACATAGTAGAATACTTGCATTACAGAATAAAAGATACTATTGTAAATATAGCTTGGTCAAATACTGACACTGTCTTGACTGGAAATAAACAGAAGTATGTCATACATAAAATGTATATTTCATTTAATCTTCACTACTAGGGAGTCAGTGATAACATCCTCATTTCCATTTCATAGGTGAAAAAACAGAGGTGTTGACAAGGTAACATAGCAAGTAGTAGTGGAGCTGGAACTTAAATTCAACAGGCTGAGTTTCTAGGTCATGCAGTTAATAATCGATTGTACCATACCACTTCCTCTAACAAATTTGTTCATGAAAGAGGTTCACTGTGTTATATACACTTTCTCAGGTTAATGGATCATATGGAATACAGACAACAATTTTCAGTATAAGATTATTTATGAGTCATTAAACAGTATTTACTGAGCACTATTGGAGATGAGGAACTAATCTAGATGCTGGGGATTCAGCAATGAACAATACTGACACAGAAATCTGTGTCCTGCTTATATTCTAGCTGGGCGATGCAATAGAGAAAAGGAAGGACATTTTGTGTAGTCTGTTAGAGAGCAACAAATATTATGAAGAAAAAATGAAATGCAACGGGAAAAGGGGTAAGGAAATACTGGAGGAGCATCTTTAAATGGGGATGGTAGGAGGCGTCCCATGGAAAGGAGATCTTCGAGAGGTGGAGGTCCTTTGATCCCAGTGAATTTGAATTTTCCATCTGCTCCACATGGACATTCTTGGAGAATCTTGGAGAAACCCTTAAGAGCAGTACACATTGCTACCTTACCTTATAATACATATTTAATGGTTCCCAAAGTCATGGATTATATAAAACTTGAAAATAAAAATGAGAAATGCAATGCTCAGTCCTGGAATTATGTGTGGGTCCATGAGGCCAAGGTTCCTGGCTGTTTTCCAGCTAAACAGTGCATGGGAAGGACAAGTGATCTTCTTCCAGACAGTCCAGTAGGAGGAAATGAACATTTCAGCCCAGCTCGTTGGTGTCTTCCAGGAAAACACCAGTGATCTCTTGAACAAATAGCATGCCTTGTTCTGAAGTTTGTTGTGAAGTGTACCCACAAGGAAGATCTGACAGCATGTCTAGTGTTTTACTAACTATCTCCATTAGTCATTGTTGCTGCTAGGTCAAGCAATGTGGGTTTTGTGGGAAACCTCTAAAGCTTTGAAGGAGCCGGTGCTTCTTTGTTCTTTTTCTTTACGTGTATGTGACTTTGGGCCAGAAAATTTATTTCTGTTCCTTAAATATCTTTTTATTCCTTATCTTTTGAACGAAAGATGCAGGAACCATTGGACAGTAAGATCTCTTACCTAAATTGGTAAACTCTGAACTTCTTGAGGGTAGGAATTATGGCTTACTCATATTTGTATCTAACTCAGAAGCTGTAACCATGACTTGCATCTTGTAGTTGTGCAATACATGTCTGTTACAAGTTGAATAAATGTGATTCTTCTATGTGGCTACATTAGGAATAATGGATCCACAAAAAGGATACCATGGAAAGTATTCTCATATGTGCACGGTATGCATCCTTAGCCCAAGAAAGTATAAGTCCATCAACTACAACTTTTATTTTAAAATAGGCAAGAAAATCTAATATGCCAGATCATCTTTCACTTAATTTGAGAGTAGAATAAAAACAAGTAACCAAATAGCAAGCAATAAAGGTTACTTCTATTATTGTTTTGATTCTTAGTATTCATTTTTACTTCGGAGAAAAAATTTTCCTTTACATAATAGGCATAAATATTAGCAGAAAATTATATTTAGGGAGGAAGTTAACAACTGCAAACCCAAACCACAAAATGTTTGATGGGCTTTATAAATAAATCATTTTTTTCACCTCTCTTAGTAAGCCATTTGCTCCCATATTTTGCAGTTTTTCTTTTGTTAATGTGCAAAAGTTAGTAAATGTTGGAAACAAAAATGTGAAGTCTCACTTATGTTTTGCTTTTTAAAATGGGAAAATGAGAATGGAAATTAAATTAAAAAGCAGTGGATCACCATTTTGTCTGCCCTGGTTCCTCTGAAACTTCCTGTAATTTTTTTTTTTTTTTCCCAAGTACTAAGTGAAGAGTTATGTCTGACACTCTGGAGAAAAATGTTACTATGACACTGAAATACTCAGGCAACAATTATCTGGGTGTATTTGTCATTTTAAGTGGAATCTGGCGGTAATTCATCTATATCTGCAACAAAAATGTGCATGTTTTGGGAAGAAGTGAGCTTTAAAAAAAATCATATTTCCTTTTGTTTCTGAAAGACTGAATGTTTTCAGCACTACGGCTAATAAAATTAGTTTGTGGCATTTCTCCACTTATAGAAATGGCCACTGTTACCTACTCTGACCAATCCTAAATATCTTTTCTGTGTCTGTTTATCTCCAGCATTAGGGTTAAGGTAGGAATATAGTAGACAAAAGTAATTTTATTTGATTTACTGCAAAATGAAGTCTCAGATGGAAAAAGTCTAAAAAACAACAACAACAAAGAAATTGATGCTCAATAGTTTCAATTGTCCTTGGGAAAAAGTCAATTATCTACATATATTACATAACCTTTTTATGATCTGGCCCTGCTGACCTGTCAGGCTTGCTCCTTGATCTTCAATGGCATTGAAGTGCTGACAGTTCTCTGAAACTCTTCCACCTTGCCTGACTCCTCCCTCTTTTTTACCTGATCAATTTGCATGCATTTTTCGGGCCTTAATGAGATGTCACAATTTCTGAACAACCTCCCCTGATTCCCCAAGCTTGGGGTAAACTTCGTGTACCACCAAAGTATCCTGTAACCTCTGTCATATCATATTAGAGTTATTCATAAGTTCTCTGGCGGCAGAGGGTGTATCATCTGCACTTCACCTAGCCACATTTAGCCCAGTACTTAGGATTCAGTAAGGCCAAAGCAAACACACATTGAGTAAAGAACAAAAACTTGAAGTGCAAACAACTCTAGTCACTGAATTGATAAACAGTGTTTCTTACTGTACTATAAGCTCCATCAGTGCAGGAACCGTGTCTGTTTTTTCTGTTTTTCTCACTATTTTATCCTCTGTGTTTATCACAGTGCTTTTCACATAGGGGCTACTCAGTAAAGAGGGGTTTAATGAGTGAATTAATTGACCATAGTTATATCAGTGTTTTTGGGATAAGTACTAGGATGTAATAGCTATTTAAAATTTAATCCAAGTCACCTTGAGTCCATTTTGAGATGATTGCCCAGGTGTGACAGACTGGTTATTTTGCTACGAACTTTCTTTTACATTTGATTTGTTACATGACTTCAGTTAGATCAGATTTTCTCAAGCTTGGGACTGATGACATATGGACTGGATGATTTTTTGGGGTGCATGTGTATTTATGTATGTTTGGGGGTATAGGCTGTTGAACAGCATCCCTCGCTTCTACTAATTAGATACCAATAGCACATCCTTCATACCCAGCTGTGACAAATGGAAGTATCTCCAGACTTTATATGTATTTGAGAACCACAGAGGATGAATGTTTGTGCAGAGGGATTTGTTGAGCAATTCATATTTTTGTCAAGAGATAGCTTATTAGGTTAAGGATAGCAATTTTTGTTTTTAAGAGAAAAAAATATCTGTACAGCCTTATATGGTCAATATACCTGACAGCAATAACTTAAGCAAACCCTGAGAATGACCCTGTATGGCAGATGCACCTGAATGAGTGTTTAGTGTTCTGCGCTACGGAATCTGTGAGTAGCCAAGTTGGAGATTAATTCTTTACCCATTAGAAACATCTGAGCCCCTCTCCCCAGCCCCAGCCCATCTCGTGGAATGGAATGAGAGCCATGCAGGGGATTGAGGCCGTTTCTTTTTCTTTTCTTTTTTTTTTTTTTTTTTGAGTTTAATGAATGTTGCCAGGTGGAGGTTGTTGGGGGAGAGTGCTCAGTGAAGGTGTTATATAAACTGCGTGCTTTTTTCAAGTGGTTGCAGTTCTCCTGTCCAGCGCACTGCCACTGGACTGCCCCTGTATGTAAGTTTGAGGCTAGTAAAACCCCTGTGTCTCCTTTGCTGTTTCTGAGTCTCTTTTTTGGCCTCTTGAACCTGGTGCCATCCCTACTGAAGTTAATAGGGATCTGGCATAATAAGGTCTGGGCTGTGTATAAAAAGTAGAGCGTGTGCTATGATTGTGTAGTTGAGCCTAAAAGCAGAGTCAGGGGATAGGTGGGGGTGGGATTCTGCAGCCTGAGCCACCCCCAGGTCACGTGCCCACAAATGCCAATGCCATTATCTGGAGGAAGGGCATCTTTTCTTCAGTGTCTCTTTCCCAGTGGAGATATGTGTTCTGTTGAACACTAGCAGTGGCCTTGGTTAGAATTATTGTACTTTCTTATCATTTTGCCAAGTTTTTGTTGTTGTACCTTTATGATTGCTAATGGTGAAACCTGGTTCCACTCTTCCCCGGCCTCATTTCAAAGAAAACTTTATGACGTGGTATTTTCGATAGAATTAAATATATCTCTGACTAGCCAAATAAGAATAGAGATAAGTATACTTGGCTATGTGCTCTGTATCAGCTTGGGTCCCTTGGTCATAGATATGTAAGTTACATGATTTATTTTGAATAAGACTCAGATTTTTTAAATCTAAGCTAACCTCTTTTTATTGAATTAAGTTTATAAGTCAGGAAACCTTGATTGGCTTTCTGGGATGCAATCTTCTTAGTTTCTGACAGGACTTAGAGAATACAACTATGAAAACCCCTACAATTTGCTTTTGAAAAAAATATTCAGGTTCATTTGCTTTTGAGAAAGACTTGAGAACTATTTAGACCTTTACAGCATGAACACAAAGCTGAAAATAACACAAGGGAGGAAATCCTCATGAGGTTTCTGGTACTTCCTGCCATGGTCAGGCCATAAATAACATGAAGGAATCATGCCTTTGGTATTTGAGCACTTCCATGTTCAGTGGTAAAGACAACTGGAAGTGCAGAGGTGTGAGAAAAATGTAGAATTTCCATAATGAGCATGAACTGGAAGTATGGCTTGAGATTTGTGTAAACTCTGGACTTTGCCATTAAGACCCAAATTTTGGTTCCACTGAGAACTTCTCCAGTCTTTGCTAGTTGCTCTGTCACGTTAATCGATGGAAATGTAAATCATTTAATTGAAGCTGGTAATGCATGTACACAGACTGAAAGTTTCTCTGAAGTCTGTCTATCTCAAAAATATATAGCAGTACTGACCATTTTTATAAGAATATTTAAAAAGTAGTATTGATGTAACAAAAGGACGGTATTGATCTAGCAAAAGGATGTTATCAGTAGTTATTCCAAAAAAATACTCAACTAGACGCACCTACATATACCTAACAAAGCAATACCAAATGCCAGTGCTATTGCAGGTCTAAGAAAAATAACAAGGAAATAATTGTTCAGATTTATTCATTGATTTGTCTAACATAAGTTTAAGTTGACTCATTTCTGGCTACGATAATATTTTAACATTAGTCCCAGTTCCTGAGCCTAGGAAAGAATAGCAGGTCTTTGTGCCTTAATGAGTATCATGCCTAGAGCTGATTACTAATGCAAATCTATTATTAGAGGTTGAAGTGAGCCAATTGATATGATCTTAGTGATCAAAAAATAGTTGCGAATTAGTGTCAAAAAATGTGTGTGTGTGACTTTAATATTTATGTCTGAACTTGTATCCAAGGCATTGATAGAAAGCTGTGAAAGATAACTGATACAGTCAATCTCTTTCCCTTCAAGCCCCCATCGTTTTCCTTACCAGATACTCTCCTTTCTCCTGAGTTTCTATCCTGTGAAAAGTCCTATTTAAGGGTACCCATTATAATTCTGGCCAAAGGATTGGCAGATAAGGCCTTATGCCCCTAATATTAGAGACACTGGACTCTAGGAAGACTTTTCATAGAAGGCAAAGTGGTGAGTTTGGTGTTGTGAACCAGCAAATGACGAGTCAGGAGGTCGGCCTGGACCCCTATAAATCAGATGGCAGAGGCCATCTCATGAGATGGGCCTTGCCCCTTGGAACTCTTTTTAAGTCAAATAACTAAATATTTGCATGCCTTCCCAAGTTACTTTTGTTAATTTTTAGATTTTTACAAAAGAAAAATCAACCAAAACAATATTAAAAATAGCCACTGGCCTATTGGCCTACAAAAGTGATAATTGGTGGTATTTATGTGGGAAAAAGAGACTCTACCCTTTATTCCTAACAGAAAGAAATTAATTTGCAAGCTCTATTCAAAAGCAAATACCTATTAAAGAGAGAAAAGCAAGAAGGTATCATATCACATGGCACATATTTTGCTTACTTATGATATGCTTTTTCCTTTCTGTATCTGCCTAATTTTAGTGAAGGAAACAATTTGGTGGTAGCTTGCTTTGAAATATGTTCTATAGCTTTTTGTTGTCTTCCAACTCCCCTTTTCTTCACTTAGTTTCACTCAAGCACTTTATTATCACTTAAACTGTCTTCTGGTCAACTATTCATCATTATTAACCTTGCTTTTCCAGAGTGACATTGTCCAGTATGATGCAGCAGGTACCTCTGTGAATGCGTTGAATTACAGTTTCCAAAGCCTTTCTACATAGAGTATTAACCTATAATTACATGAGATCAACCGATCAAGATGGAAACAGACTTCAGATGTTCAAAATTATCATTGGTGTAGTCCTTTGATGATCAGTAGTTGAAAAAAAAAAAAACAACCCGAACCTCAGCCAATTGCAACTGTCAAGTAATAACTGTGGCAGAATACAAGCACCTGAATTCCGAGCACAAAGGAATAAGCGTGTTGCCAATAGCATTATAAATGGCCATTCACTGCCTTACCTGTCGACCGTGTAGCATATAATCACAGTGTATGCTCCAGTTCTGAAGCAATCGCAACTTACCTGAAAAGTGTAGCTTTCTGACATTTATCAAGATAAAGGAATAACAAGCGATAATGAACATGAAAATATAAATTACATTTACTTTTAAGAATACTGTACATTTTTGTATGTGACTAAATTAACATACTCAGAAGTATTTTTTTAAAACTCCCTTCCCCAGTATGTATTCTTTAATGTGTTTGCAAAATATAACACATGGTAATAATGTTAGAAGTTTGGCCACTTTAGCCCCTTACTTCACAGTCTGTCTCAGGCAGTTTGTGGAATGCCTTCTTTCACAGTTCCTCCACGACTTTCTCCTTGAGGGACCCAGTCATACATAGGGCAAAGGTGGGGAAGGAGGTTCCTTCTACCTTTAATTATTTGCCACATTGATTAACTTTGGTGCCACAAATCCCTGTCATTAGGTAATCAGGAACAAGATACAACGATAATTTTAGAATAAAATACATTAATTCCATTCGAGTCACTTCTTTGGGTTAAGGTTATAAGAAGGCATTGTTAAAACACACATGTCTTACCCAGGCTGGATAAGTCATTGACACATTTTAATCCATTATAAAGATGGTTTGGGTGATTTTCTGATTGCTATCATGAAAAGCAGAAAAAAGGAACTAGAGAGACTTGAATAAAATTCAGTACATTTTGTTACAAGATGAGAAGTAGTAGGAAGAAGGGAAAAGCTGCATTGTGAAGTGAGACCCTTTGTGGGTTGTCTGATAGAAAACTGGGGGCCCTGAACGTCGAAAGGGTTCACACCGAATTGTTGGGAGAGAGCAGTGGCATACTGAAGTCAGCTTATGACTATGGTGTTTTTTGTAGAGCTGGCAGAGAAAGACAGGAAACTATTTTTACTCAACTAGCCAGTTTTAGCTGTTTTAATGGAAGAACTCTGTTTTTACTGTAATAATTAACAACAAAAATGACTTACATTATCTAACCTCTTAAAATTCATAAGACAGACTCAAAGTACCCTTAAGTGAATGTAGCCATGACTGTGGAAGGTATTATTACACCCCATATTGGAGAATAAAATGAGGAATAGAGCAAGTTTAACAGTCCAAGTTTTATTAGCTAGGGGAAAAACATTGGCTTCTTATTTTTAAGTGTTCTTATTTATTAAATTTTAAATTATTGTCAAGTAAAGCAAGTAGGAAAAAAGGAAAAGTACAGAATCCCACTATGGAGAGGAAACTACTATTAATACATTAGTTGCATCTTTCTAGTTCTTTGAAAAATATTTTTAATATTAAGTTTGTATTTGGTATACATTTTTGGCCATGAATTTTGATCTATTATTGTAACTTCTTTTTCCCATTTAACAACAATTTTGTTGTGTGTATAAGAAGTTTTTTTTGTTTGTTTGTTTTAAATCTCTTGCTAGTCATACCATTGGTGAGAGATGAATCCAGGTTATGGGATGGCCGAATACATGGCGCCCAACCTGGACAGATGAGATTGGTGGCAGTTTACTGATATCCTAAACTCAGAGCCCAGGGCAGGAGGACACTGTGCCATGCAGGGCCACAGGAAGGTTACAATCAAGAACAGTATAAGTAATAGGAACTGTGGGAGGTGGAATTTGTAGTAGTAAGAGGGTAGGTGTCCCTTGGTTCCCACAGGAGGATTTCATTGGCTTGCTTGTTTGAATAATTTTCTGTGGCTGCAGGAAACTGAAAAGTTACTCAGGGCTAAGCAGAAATAACACCCAGCCTCCTCCCATCTTGATAAAGAGATTTGATAAAGATAAAGAGATAGATAAAGAGGCTTGGATCTGGAACCTTACCACTGGAGGCAGAGTAGGGAGGGTGACTTGTGGTTATGACATTTGAAGCCTTTCTGATTTCATCAGACATCAAGGTAGATATAATATTGGACCTTAATTTTAGACTTTACACCACATTTTTATGAAGATGTAATCTGTCAATAAATTGAATTTTTGCAGGCATTGATAACATAATGTTCCAATTCTTATCTTTGTGTAAAAAGATTTATATTATTTTAATATTAATTAATATCTTCCTATTTAATATTAGGGCCTCAAGAGAAAAATATTGTCAAAAGAAATGAATTGTTTTATCTCTTGATACATATTTTCAAATGACATTGACACAAAATTTCTGACTTTTAAGTTTAAACCTTGTTACTATCCTATATTGCTTCTGTCAATGATTGTGACAATGAAATAATCTTAAACTACTTTTTCATTAAATCATTGTCCAAATAGTTTATGTGACAGCTTACTTTGTGATTATATTGGAATATAAGTGCTTTGATTCACCAGGTTGGGGTTGTCAGAGTGAAAATTAAGGCCAAATTTTACTCAACAAGAATGACATTTTAGTGAAGCACTAGTACAATTCTTGAGAGAAAATAAATCAGAATTTTCAGTCAAATCTCAACATAAATACATGTCAAACCTCTTTTAAAATAAATTATTGTTTATCCGAAACTGATCTTTTCTTAAATATTAATAACTAATAGTTTTAATTTTTATTTATGTTTCCTTGGAATTATACATATTGAATTTCAAAAGGGAAGGAAAATATGTTCTTAAACTCCAAAATATGAATGGCTCTATTATATATTTAATATATACTTGAATGTTACTTAAATTGTTGAATATCATATATGCAAAATACAATTTAAGGCTTAGCTTTGCCTATGGTAATAAAAACATCAAAAAACTTTAAAATCATCAGCAAAGTCATGTTAGCTCAGTAGAAATAAAATAAAGATTGAAAAAATATACAATGACATTTTTGTAATGAAAAAGTTAAGTTAAATTCTTGTGATTATACAAAAATATTTGCTTTTATTTAGGTTAAATTATTTAAATATGTAGAGTCTATGAGAAAAGGAAGTACATACATTAAAAATAGTACTTATTCTTCTCCCAGTGGAACTGAGTTATTTACATGATTATATTTCAATAATAATAATCACGTTAACATAATGTTTCCCATTCATTTTATTAATGCTAAGTTAAACTCAACTGATACTGATGAACACAGTATATTTAGTAAAAAGACTGAATTTAAGAATATTTTAAATTTAAAGCAACTTGATTACTTTTAAATAAAATGACTCTTCAGATATGATTGGGCTTTTAGTAACTTTAATTCTTGAGACAAAACTTTTGAAAAACACAAATAAATAAGTTAAATGTAGCAATAAATTTAAAAGTTACAGACTTCATATTTTATTCCCAGGGATGAAACTTCAGGCTCTTAGAACACGTTCTACTGATTCAGAATTCAATGTTAAAGGAAAAATAACAACTTAATATAACGGGTTGTCCAATAAATGATAGTATAGAACAACACATGAGAAGGTCTGTTATCTTGAAGCATGAGAATTGTTTTTCTCTGGGATTGTTTATGTTTGAGTGTGGAGATCTTAAATCTGGGGTCTCTATCAGTAGAGGGAAACAGTTTTACACCCTTTTGGCATTCTTTATGGTTAAAGTATAAAACTTGATCCTCCAAATTATGGCCTTGCATTGTCAGAAAATACTTTTGAATTATTTTAAAAATATACTCTACAACTTGTAAATAAGACTTGTGAACATGCTACAAATGATTTTATTAAATGTCTATCATATTAAAGATCCATCCACTTTTATAATGGTACTTTTTACTTATCCAAAAAATTCACATGTACTAAACAGTTTATTCCCACATGATGTTTGAAAAATGGCTTTTGCCCCTGTATTATGCATATGATAAATATAGATATAATATGGGTTTCAATGTAATTATGTAATACATAAAATAATTTATAAGTGTAATAAACATGAAAGGCTTGTTATGGCATTTATTCCAAGTTTTATATTCAGTGAGACACATTAATATGTCCCCTCAAACTTCATATGTTGAAGCCCTAGCTGCCAGTGTGTCTATATTTTGATATAGAGCCTTTAAAAATGTAATTCTGGTTAAATGAAGTCATGAAGATGACAATTGATATCATAGGATTAGAAGAAGACACCAGAGAGCTCCTTCTCCCTCCCTGTCATGTGAGCACACACCAAGAAGGCAGATATCTGTAAGCCAGGAAGGGCCCTACTCAGAACCCGACCCTTCTTGCACTTGGATCTTGGACTTGCATCCTCCAAAACTGTAAGAAAATACATTTTTATAGTTTGAACTGCTCAGTCTATGGTGTTTTATGATGGAAGCGCAAACTGACTAAGATAATGCACATTAATTAGAAGTATTATAGGGTTTTTTTTTTTTTTTTCTTTTCAGAGATGGAGTCTTGCTCTGTTGCCCAGGCTGGAGTGCAGTGGTGCCATCTTGGCTTACTGCAAATTCCACCTCCCGGGTTCAAGTGATTCTCCTGCCTCAGCCTCCCAAGTAGCTGGGATTACAGGCATGCACCACCATGCCTGGCTAATTTTTTGTATTCTTAGTAAAGGTGGGGTTTCACCATGTTGATCAGGCTGGTCTCGAACTCTTGACCTCGTAAGCCACCTGCCTTGGCCTCCACAAGTGCTAGGATTACAGGCATGAGCCACCACGCCCCACCCCAATTGTAGGTTTTTAATTCAGTGGTGTTCAGATTAATTGAGTCATTCTTTTAATCATTATGAATGATACACATAAGTTTTCGTAGTCTTTTTCTCAACATGATTTGTCCTGTTAATGTCTTCCTGAGGCTTTAGGATAAAGTCTCACTCTTAGAAAAGTTACAGTTTATAGAAATTTGTTTATTTGTTGAACTCATACCACTGGCTAGGTCATAGCTATCGGGCAGTGATTGTTATAGAAAATATCTGAAAACATTCTTTCTCAGACTCTTCAAAGCTTGCCTAACTTAAACACAGCTGAATGGTCCCATAACAAGTTTTATAATTCCATCATTATTATTATAGCCACAGTAACAGGTTCCCATACATATAAAACCAGGGAGTTAGCTATAGGCTGCTGCCTAGCCCATTTGTTAATGATACGATTGAAGATATAAATGCCAGAGTGCAAAAACCACAGGATTTATGCATCTACAGTGATGGGCCTTGTCTACTTGCTTCCTTGGAGTGCACACTTCTCAGTTTTGAGCAGAATCTTGAGATGTTCCTCTACTGCCTCTTTTGTAGTAAAAGTGTGGTTTCCAAAATGGGTCTCTTTGATGAGGCAACATGACGTACTGAGAGCCCTGTGGGCCAGAAATGTTCTTCTTTATGTTACACTGCTAACAAGGTCTGTGTCCTTGGGTGAGGTGTACAGACTGTTTAGGCCTTAGTACCCTTATTCATAAGTAAACATATTGAATTTGATCAGTTATTTTCAAACGAGTCTCCATGGGGATGGAGAGGATAGGGGTGGGCTTACTATGTGAGACTCTGTTGTCTCTCATTCATTCTTCAAGCTTGGAGACACTGTTTTTATCCCTTATTATGTCTTTAGCATAAAGGACTCTCTTATTTTGTTTAAGTTTTTCTCTGACTGGACTTGATGATATTGAATGTATTTTTTTATTTGTAAGCAATTCTGTGGTTTTATATTGTGATCACAGCTTAACTGATTAGATGCCAACCTTCTCATCAATATTTATTTTAGCTGAAATTTCATTGTCCAAATTAAAACAAATTATTGCATACTCTTTAGAGATCCTATTGTGTATCCAGCTCTGTGCTTTATTACTTAGTATTTGGGACTAAAATAAAATAGGTGGCATTTTCACTACATTCAACTGTGCTGATGTTATGATTTCCCAACTGAAATTTTTTCTTTGACATCCTGGAATTTCCTGTTCAGAGATCTTTTACTGCTCCTCTCTACTGTCCACAATTCTGGCACCACAAAGACATCGAGAATATATTTAGTATTACGTACGTCAGGAGCCATACATTTTATAAAACTTCTGGGGACAACAATAAGCCTGGGTAGATTAATTCATCTCTTGTTCTTAAAAGTTATATTTTATAACTATTATCCAAAATTTCCCAAGAACAACTTAAATTGAACACTAGTGAAGATATATAACCCTGAAGAATTTAGAGAACATTGCCAGAACTAGGACCTAACTATTTGAGTGGCTCTCAGCTATCCAAAGGCATTACTTAAAGATAGTCTGCTTTTAGCCTATGTATATAGCATACATGCTTCAGTTCTCTAAAGAAAGAGAAAAAGATCAAAACAAAAAGGGCACAATTCAAAAGGTATTTAAGTTATTAATAGAATAGTTTAAAGAGATTATTTAAAAACAGTTACCTGAAAGGTTAACCTCTCACTGACTTTATGAGAAAGAGAATTGAAGATGTGACTTTACAAGCCATGGTGGAAACTGAATTTTGCAGAAACAACAGTGGATACAGACACAGATAATTGTGATCTGAGGAAGGTTGCAAACTACATTAAGAAGCTGAGAAAACAGGAAAAGATGGCTAAATTAGAAACAAGAAGATTAACGGACCAAATAGCATTAGGCAGGCTGATGATGTTGCTTTCTTTAAAATGGTGAATATGAGCTCATTGCTATCTAAATGTCAGTCACTCTGGCACCTCACAAATTTATACCTGGCATCTCCTTGGTGAATGGGTGGGTTGGCAAAAAGAGGAAGGCACCAGGATTAAGTTAAACTGCCCCCAGGAGACTCTACTGTACATATGAAAAAGAGGCCATGTGTTACCTGTTACCGGGATTTTCCAGCCGTCATCAGGCTAGAATTGTGGGAAAAACGAGAAATGAAAAGAAGCAGAGCTGCTGCATAAAATGCAGCCAGGGTTGTGATATTAGGAGACATCCAAGAGGGACACAGTGGATCATGGCTTCCAGCCTATTCGAAAATCAATAAAAGAGAAAGCAAAGTGTTTAGAATAGGGACTTACAGATTTAAAAAGGAAAAAGGAAGCCAGTAGAGGTTAGAGGAGTAAAGGATGATGCGAACCAGCACTAAAAAGGAGATGAAGGAAGGTGAAATGAAAAAGGAACCTGCAAATCTTCAAGAACATTTTGCCTCATCAAGCAGTCCTAGATTTGTATCTTTTAATATGTTCTGTCTGGTTATCTTTATCAAGTTTACTTAATTACAGCCTTTCTGCTAGTTATTACATCCACCTCGGTGAATTAGGGCTGAGAAATGTTCCACACGAAATATTCACTGGGTTTATAGCGCTAATCTTTAAAGTAAAAGCAGAAGTAAAAAACTGGAATAAAAAGAGTTTTAGCGTCCATTTTATGTCTGTGAGAGCCTGGTGAAGGAGAAAGGGAGAGGAAGCTAACAGGGAGGAACGATATGGAAAGATCTTGAAGCAAAGACCACTTTTAAAGGGCAAGCCTGAGGAAAAGGCGGGGTGGGGGGAAGTGAGAGAGACAAAAGAATCTGAAGAATTGAAAACTGTTAGGATGAAGCCAAGATGTGACTTCAGCGATCCAGTGTGGGAAATTGCTGTTAAAGGAAATGGAGAGTTTCAAAGACTTTTTTCTGAGTTGGGGAGAGTAGCCCCTTGACTTCATTCCCCAGGCAGCATGGCAGTTATGAGAACCTGGCAAAGAAGGCCTCAAGAAAGCAGGATTCACTTGAATTAGCAGGATAATTATAGTAGAGAAGATGCCTCCACGATGTATCTGCTCTGTACCATGCACTCCACATAAGTTACTTAGTTTACTTCTCACAAACAGGCATCATTGGCCCCATTTTACAAATAGGGAAACCAAGACTCAAAGAGTGAAGGGACTTGTCCAGGGTAATAATGTCAAGCAGAAAAACTGAGATACATCTCTCTTTAGAGCCCAGGCCACTGCTCCCCACCTAACCTCCCAGTGGAATCTTCCACTATTGGACATGTAAAGCAATTGGCAGTGACCCCACCTTCCCCTCACACCACTACCCTGCTGCCAGTTTTGAATTAGAAGCAAGTAAGTGCTCCAGAAAAAGGCACTCTAAGTGGGTTACATAAAATGCAATAAGGAAGCTACAGCCTAGTATCTCTCTGTTCAAGAAGAAAGAAAATGCCAAGGCAAAAGTGAACTTTTTTCTGAGGTCATTTAAGCTTTGACACAATGGGTTACTCTAAACAGTAGTTCTCAGCATTTTCAACCTTGGCTTCACATTGGAAACCCTGAGGAGCTTTAAAAAAAATCCTCATGCCTGGGTTCTACCCTAGAGATTCTGAATTTACTGGTCTGGGAATGTTTTCCTTTGGAAGTTTTCACTGGAACTCCCCCAGGTGGTTATAACATGTGGCAAATTCAAGAACCATTGCTCTACAAGTTGAATCTAATAACGAGGTATGCCCACTCCAGACTCCAAACAAATGGCATTCATCTTTGCATCCTCCTGTTAGTTAGTCTAGTGTTTTATGTACAATAGATGCTTAATTATGCTGTGAATAATAGATGCTTGATAAATGTTTGTAGAATTAACTTGATGAACAGCAGAAGACTCGTGTATGTATAGCTCTGGTCTTTTGTTATGTGGGTATCCCCTTAGTACCTTCGAATCTTCAATATTCGCAGGTAAGTTTTATGTGTCTTTCTAGTACAAATAAGCCTCAGCAGAGCTGGGTAGCTGTAACTTTTTGAATCAAGGGACATTTGTGTTCTTTCATCTGTTGCTAGTGTACTCCTTTTGTGTACAACCCTGATGCTAAAAACACTATGGGATTCCCCGAGATTCTTCTCTTCTTCCTTGCAGAAAGCACCACACCTCAGTCAAATATTGATTCCTTCAGGGAAGCTGACCTCTGGTGGCCAGATAGGCAGCACAGTGTGGTGTTAAGAGCATGGACCTGAGATCAAGACATCTTGAATTCAAACCTAAGCTCTGTTGTTTATTGCATACCTGTGTATCTCAGTTTCCTCATTTGTACCATAACTTGAGAGGGGAATCATACCTACTTCACAGCAATATGGTGAGGTTCAAATGAGTTTGTGTATGTGAAGAACCTGGTACCTGGTTAGTGCCATAAAATTGTGTACTACTATTACAGGGAGAATGCTTTTATTAAAATGAATTTCTGATGTTGTCTATAAGCATCAGTAATTTAGAAGAGAAAAATGTTTAGCAGATGTTAACTACCTGGTAGAATTTACAGGAATATGCTAAAGAGGTTTTCAGGTGTTGCTCAGAAGGGTCATGGGATGGGCAGCAGGGATGGGTTTGGTGCCACCATTTGCTCTTTGCCTGGTCTAGTGTACATTGAAGCCAGTGAGGTCTCGCTGTACTCAATATATGGCCAAGATCCATGTGAATAAAATACATAACATCTTACTATGATATCAGGAGTAATACAAAAGGCTGGACATGTTATTCATTCTTTGGTCACTTGTTTCTTCTGTTGTTCTCCTGTTTCCAAGCAGAATAGGCAACAAGGGCAGTAGACACAGCTTGTGCAGAAACATTGGTTGATTGTGCAGCAGTTTTGAAGATCCTTACATTTCAGTTCTATTTCCTCAGGCAAGAGTTGAGCTGGATTTTTAAAGGAGGAAGAATGGGAACAGACAGTATGTGCAAAGTATGTCAGGTGAGAAATCTATAATTCGGAAAAGCGTCTAGGTTTAACTTCACAAAGACTTACTTGAATAGGAGAAAAGGATAATAAAAGCCAGGTTGCTGAAAGGTAATGTAAGGGGATAGAAATTATTTATAAGTGATATTGAACTTTAAAAGTTATGCAACAAACCTTAATCTAAACAGAAGTTACCTCTAATTGGGGTCCTATGTTAGAAATCAGAATGAAACTATGTAAAGCTAATGTCTCACTTTATTTGGACTCTCTAGGAGATAATACATCAAATGATAGAATCTGAGGGTTGAGGATAGTTTATTTTGGGTTTCCAAGTGTGATTTTTCTGGATTTCAAAACAACTGCCTTGATATTTATTTTTTTTTTCTCCTGGGAAAGAAGGGAAAAAGCCCTCTACTGCATTCCCACTGTCTAGAATATTAGCTGTTACAATTCCTATTGGCTGACCTCATGAAAGAGGACATTGCGTTTGACCAGCTCAGCTTTTACTCCCCTTTTCTCACTTAGACGTTACTGTACAATACACTGAATATTGGATCAGTCTTTGAGAAGCATTGTAACATGACCTGCACAAAGAGACAAGTAATTCTATACAATTTTCTTCCAAGCTCAAATTGGCACAGATAAAATTCCCTTGCATTAATTTATAATTATAGCCAGTGCCTTTCTGGAAAATGCCTCATCTGTGCTTGGCTTAAAAAAAATAAAAAAATAATAATAAAAAAGTAAATCAATCTGCTTTTTCCAAAAAAGTAGAGATAATTTAACCTGTCATTTTTCATGCAATTAGTTTATTGGCTACTTTACAAGAACCAAACAAGTCTAAGAAAATCAGTCATTGTAGTTAGTGTTCATGAGTGATAACTTTGTGCTTGGGAGAGCTTAGAGCATCATTGAGGGCTTAGGAAAGAAAACCAAAGGTTTTTCTTTGTTAAAGGAACAAATGGATAACTTCTCTCTGCACCCCTAACTGACTTAAAATCTCTAATTGTTTTCACCTGTGTGTTTTTGTAGCCCACACTCACGATTCAGCTTTGTTCTTCTGAATGTGAAAAGGAAGACCTGACACAAAGGTGTACAAAATATCAGTACCTTAGATTCTCCCTGTGTCTCAGTCCCCTGAATCACTGAGGGATGATTAGATTTGAGATGGCTTGAAATATGTTGACTGAGACACTAATGTGGAATTAGTAGACTTGGAAAAAAAGAAATAGATCTGCAGAAAAACATACAATTCTGAATTAGTAAGCAGCTTAGAAATATTTATTCAGTGCTTACTAGTCACAATCAGAAGCTATATGTAACTGGATTGGAAACTTCACACATTTCCAGCAAGTGGACAGGATTTAACTTAGTGACTCCAGTCCGCAGAGGGCACCTGACCTCAATATTTAATCATGGTTTACTGGACATGACAATGAAATTCTAAGTATTAAAAGAGGTACAACCACAAAATGAAAAGAGCTTACTCATTTACCTGAAAGCTGAGAAAATTCTTCCAGCTCATAGCTCAAGGAAGAAAGGTGTTTTGTCACATGCATTTTGAAAAGGGTACTACATTTGGGAGACCCCCAAATTCTGAAGTTTCTGTCTTTACACGAATGTCTGTGGTCACACTTAGTTTCAGGAAAAGTTAACACAACTGAAATGTAGGTTATAAAGTCTGTGTTTTAACAGAAGTTTTGAAAGACTTCTGCTAAAGGAGACTTCATACAGGAATACCTAAAAAATATTCTTCAGTATTTTTTTTTTCTTTTCCATCGACAAGCAAGGATGGCCGATTATCTCCAATCCTGGGCCATGGCATTAGATATGGCTCCTCAGAAGCATGGGACCTCAGCACCTTTCTTTTTGTCTAAATCCCTGAAACCTTTTAATACTTTTCTCTCGTCCTAGCATTGCTCAGACAACAGACTCCAGCTGAGCAGAACAAGAAGGACATTTAAGCATAACCTCTATAAGAAAGTTTATAACAGACCACCCAGAGCTCAGAGCAGCCTGCCCCTACCTTTTTCGTGAGAAATATAGGAAGATTTATAGGACTAGATATTCAGCTTATAAATAGGAAACTCACTTTGGGAATTCCCTTGAGATAAGCCAGGAATGTATTTGTCAGCCAACATAGAAGCACTTTAGCGATTGCCTTCAAATACCTCAAGAACAGTAAAAGTTAACCCTGAGGAAAAGAACTCTTGTTAGTCTCGTAAAATCCTTTCTCCCCTGTAGAAATATCCCTAGTAGGACCTTGGGACTGATTGTGGGTGTGGTGACTTCCCCAGATGTAACAGCTCCTTCACTGAAAGGAAATGTGAGAACTCAGGTCCTTGGGAATGCTAATTATCCTAAAATCAGTTTGATGGGTGTGCCCCCTTCCCTGGGAGGCAGTTTTCAAATTGGTAAGGCATTTTGTTTGTCTTAGTGACAGGAGGTGTGGTACAGACACAAATTCTTTGCTACTTTTTCCACTGAAAGGTGAGGCCAGCCTGGGGCAGAGGGTCATGCTTGTAATCCCAGCACTTTGGGAGGCCCGGAAGAGGGAGGATCACTTGAGCCCAGGAATTGGAGATCAGCCTGGGCAATGTGAAACCTTGTCTCTACTAAAAATACAAAAAATTAATCAGCATGTGCCTATTGTCCCAGCTACTAGGGAGGCTGAGGTGGGAAGAGCATCTGAACCCAGGAAATTGAGGCTGCAGTAAGCCATGATCATGCCATGCCATGGCACTCCACCTTGGGCAAAAAAAAAAAAAAAAAAAGAAAGAAAAGTGAGGCCTATTTCTCTCCCTGGAATCTGGGTAAACCTTACAAGTGCTTGACAGAACCGGTGTTGTACTAGTTTCAGGGCCCAGGCCTTATGAGACTAGTGGCTTTCCCTTCTTCTCTCTTGGAGCACTCACTTGGGGAGCCCTGATTCGACATACACGGAGTCTGATGAGACCAGTGGGAAGACTCTGAGAATGTACGAGAAGTGAGGCCCAAAGGAGGTCAGTTTCTGGCTGTCCTTGCCAAGGTTATAGGTATGTGAAGGAACCACTAACATTTGGGGTTAGTTTGTTATCCAGCAAAGATAACGTACCCACATATTGGTACTCAACACCTGGTGATACTGTAAGAACCACTAACATTTGGGGTTAGTTTGTTATCCAACAAAGATAACATACCCACATTTTGGTACTCAACACCTGGTGATACTGTAAGGAAAACCTAAAATTCATGGACGATTGATTTTAGGACAAGACAGTGAGTAGAGACTGGAAAGGCCTCAAGAAGGCTATCTGTTAACATGGAAGGGACTTTAGGAGGCTGTTGATGAGGGATTCGAGGACAGTGGAGAAAATGTTATTGGAAGCTGAAGAAAGATGGCTGTTGTGATGGTAAGGGAGGAGACCACCCCTCATATCATCTTGTTATGCCCAGACCGTTTGTTCCCCAAAGAAGACCACCAGAGTCCAGAGTCAAAGCCAAGCGGCAAGGATCTTTACTGCAAGTTCGAACTTGGTCCCTCCATTGCACAGCATACAAGAGGGCCCCGAACAATGCGAGTGCTTGCTTTTTATAGCCTGATGTAAACAGGATATGTAAAGTTACAGGGGAACAAGGTAATTCTCTCAGTTACCGCACATTTAGCATTTTTTATTGGTTCCCGCTGTGTCCTTTTCAGGGATTTCCTAGGTGGTGTTTTCCTGAAGTTGGAAAGAAATATGGAGGAATGTGTTTGTGCTGGGCTCAGGAAGTTGGGAGATATATGGGGGATGTGCCTCATTCCTTTCAGTCTTATGCCCAATTTCTGCCTCCAAAGAAAGAAGAAGTAAAAACTAAAAGGCAGAATTGAAATCCACAGGTAGAGAGCCTGGTGCCGCACCCTGGGCCTGGTAGTTAAAGATCAACCCCTGACCTAATCAGTTATGTTATCTATAGATTACAGACATTGTATAGAAATGCACTGTGAAAATCCCTATCCTGTTTTGTTCTGATCTAATTACTGGTACATGCAGCCCCCAGTCACATACCCCCTGCTTGCTTAATCAATCACGACCCCTTCACATGCACTCCCTTAGAGTTGTGAGCCCTTAAAAGGGACAGAAATTTCTCATTCAAGGAGTGCAGCTCTTGAGACAGGAGTCTTGCCGATGCTCCCGGCCGAATAAACCCCTTCCTTCTTTAACTCAGTGTCTGAGGAGTTTTGTCTGCAGTTCGTCCTGCTACAAGTCTTGGTTCCCTGACCAGGAAGCGAGGTGATTGGCTGATGGCCGAGGCAGCTCCTTAGGCGGCTTAAGTCTGCAGTGTGGAACATCCCTTTGGGGGGACTCTGACCAGCCCCAGCGATGTGGATCCTGAGAGTGCTCCCAGGTAGGCATTTGCCCCGGTGGGATGTCTCGCCAGAGCAGTGTGTGGCAGGCTCCCGTGGAGGATCAACTCAGTGGCTGAACACTGAGAAGGAACTGGTACTTGGAGTCTGCACATCTAAAACTTGGTAAGACTAGTCTTGAGAACTTGCCCACTCTATTTGAGTGGAAGCATGGATTGATCACCCACAGCATGCCTTTATTGGCACTTTGGTTTGGTTTTGGTTTTGGTTTTGACTTGGTTTGAATTGTTTGACAGGACCGGTCTTGGGAACTTGCCCACTCCATTTGAGTGGAAATGTGGCCTGATCACTCATGACTTGCCTTTATCGGCACTTTGGTTTTGGTTTTGACTTGGTTTGGATTGCTTGACAGGACTGATCTTGGGAACTTGCCTACTCTATTCGAGTGGAAGCAAGGCCTGATCACCCATAGTGTGCCTGTACTGGCACTTTGGTTTTTGTTTTTGACTTGACTTGGATTTCTTGATACTTTGGTTTTGATTTTGACCTGGCTTAGATTTCTTGATACTCTGATTTTGGTTTTGATTCTGGTTTGGCATAAACTATAAAAGTGTGTGTGTGCCCTTTTAACCCGTTCTTTGTTTTGTGGTGTGCGTGTGGTGTGAGTGTGGTGTTTTATCTCGAGGAAACATGGGTCAGGCACAAAGTAAGCCCACTCCACTAGGAACTATGTTGAAAAATTTCACAAAGGGATTTAAAGAAGACTATGGAGTCACCATGACACCAGGAAAACTTAGAACTTTGTTTGAGATAGACTAGCCAGCATTAGAGGTGGGTTGACCATCAGAAGGAAGCCTGGACATGTCCCTTGTCTTGAAGGCACAGGGTAGCCTGTAACCCAGGGTACCCAGATCAGTTCCCATATATAGATTATTGGTTACAACTGGTTTTGGACCCCCCACAGTGGTTAAGAGGACAGGCAGCAGCAGTACTAGTAGCAAAGGGAGAGTTAGTTAAGGAAGGTCCTTGCTCCACCCGCCAAGGGAATTCGGAAACAAAAGTCCTGTCTGACCCAACACCAGAAGAATCATGGCAGGAATTGGTACCAGCAATACCCCCTCCTTATCGGGAGGAAGGGCTCCCCACCCCTGAGCCCACAGCACCTCCACCTCCGCCAGATGACCACACCTCTAGACCACCCAGAGTAGACAAGAGAGGAAGTGAAGCCGTGGGAAAAACTCCTCCCTTGGCAGTTCCCTTATGGCCGAAGACTGGAATCCAAATGCCCCTGAGAGAGCAGCGATATATTGGGGTAGATGAGGATGGACACATGGTGGAAAAGCGTGCCTTTGTCTATCAACCTTTCACCTCTGCTGACCTCCTCAATTGGAAAAATAACACTCCATCTTACACTGAAAAACCTCAAGCCTTAATTGGCTTACTCCAAACTATTATACAGACTCATAATCCTACGGGGGCTGATTGCCACCAGCTGCTCATGTACCTCTTTAATACAGATGAAAGGCAAAGGGTGCTCCAGGAAGCAACTAAATGGCTAGAGGATCACATCCCAGTCGATTACCAAAACCCCCAAGAATATGTAAGAATTTAACTGCCAGGAACAGACCCCCCAATGGTACCCAAACTAGGGACCAGACATGGACAGGCTAAGACGGTACCTTGCGGCATTAATAGAAAGCCTAAAGAAAGGGTCTCAAAAGGCTACAAATGTAAATAAGGTCTCTGAGGTCATCCAAGGAAAAGAAGAGATTCTAGTGCAATTCTATGAAAGACTGTTTCAGGCTTACCGTATGTACACTCCTTTTGATTCAGATAGCCCTGAAAATCAGCACATGATTAACATGGCCTTAGTCAAAGCGCGGAAGATATCAGGAGAAAAATGCAGAAACAGGCTGGGTTTGCAGGTATGAATACCTCACAGTTACTGGAAATAGCCAGTCAAGTGTTAGTGAATAGATATGCAACAAGCCACAGAGAAAGCCAAAAGGAAGGCGAACGCCAGGCTAGGCGAAACGCCAACTTACTGGCTGCGGCCATTAAGGGAATTCCCCCAAAAGGAGAGGTAAAAAGGGGGTTCAGGGAAGAATGCCCAGTCTAATCGCCCACACTTGCAATGTAACCAATGCGCCTATTGTAAAGAAATAGGACTTTGGAAAGATAAGTGTCCCCAGCTGAAGGAAAAGCAAGGTGGTTTGGAACAAAAGACCTCAGATAAAGATGAGGGAGCTTTGTTCAATCTGGCTGAAGGGCTACTGGACTGAAGGGGACTGGGCTCAAGTGCCCCCAAGGAGCCGATGGTCAGGATTACAATTGGGGGCAAGGACATTAAGTTTTTGGTCGATACTGGTGCTGAACATTCAGTAGTGACCACCCTGGTCGGCCCCTTATCCAAGAAAACCATTGATATAATCGGAGCAACAGAAGGTTCCACCAAGCAGGCTTTCTGTCTACCCCAACGGACCTGCTCAGTGGGGGGGACATGAGATAGTTCACCAGTTCTTGTACATGCCTGGCTGTCCCTTGCCCTTGCTGGGAGGAGACTTGCTTAGCAAACTGAGAGCCACCATCTCCTTTACAAAACAGGGCTCTTTACAGCTAAAGTTACCCAGAACAGGAGTTATCATAGCCCTTACGGTCCCCAGGGAAGAAGAATGGAGACTTTTTTAACTATGCCAGGCCAAGAGAGAAAACCAGCTCTAGCTAAGCAATGGCCCCAAGTATGGGGCAGAGGATAATCCTCCAGGGCTGGCAGTCAACCAAGCCCCCGTACTCATAGAAGTTAAGCCTGGAGCCTAACCAATTAGAAAAAAGCAGTATCTGGTTCCCAGAGAAGCTCTCGAAGGAATCTAGGTTCATCTCAGGTGCTTGAAAGCCTATGGAATTATAGTTCCTTGCCATTCTCCATGGAAAACCCCCCTCCTGTCTGTCCCTAAGTCAGGGACCAAGGACTACTGACCAGTACGGGACTTGCCCTTGGTCAACCAAGCTACAGTGACTCTGCACCCAACAGTTCCTAACCCTGACACATTGTTAGGGCTGCTGCTGGCTGATGACAGCTGGTTTACTTGTCTGGACTTAAAAGATGCCTTCTTTAGCATCAGAATAACTCCTGAGAGCCAGAAGCTCTTTACCTTTCAGTGGGAAGAACCAGAGTCAGGTGTCACTACTCAGTACACTTGGACATGGCTTCCCCAAGGGTTCAAGAACTCCCCTACTTTCTTCAGGGAGGCCCTGGCTCAAGACCTGCAAAAGTTTCCTGCTAAAGACCTAGGCTGTGTCTTGCTCCTGTAGGTGGACGACCTTCTGCTGGGATACTCCACAGTAGTCAGGTGCATAAAATGGACTGATACCCTGCTTCAGCACCTGGAGGACTGTGGGTAGAAGGTATCCAAGAAGAAAGCTCAGATCTGCAGACAGCAGGTACGCTACCTGGGATTCACCATTCAGAAAGGGGATCGCAGTCTGGGGTCAGAAAGAAAGCAGGTCATCTGCAGCCTACCGGAACCTAAAACCAGAAGGCAAGTAAGGGAATTCCTAGGAGCTGTGGGGTTTTGCAAATTATGGATTCCAAACTTTGCAGTACTAGCCAAACCTTTGTACAGGGTTGCAAAGGGGAGTCACCGGGAGCCTTTTGAATGGGGGCGTCTACAACAGCAAGCCTTTTGTAAGTTAAAGGAAAAACTTATGTTGGCCCCAGCCCCAGGACTACCAGATTTGACAAAGCTCTTTATACTCTATGTGTCGGAAAGAGAAAAAATGGCAGTTGGAATTTTAACCCAGACTTTGGAACCCTGGCCAAGGCCAGTGGCCTATCTCTCAAAACAACTAGATGGGGTTTCCAAAAGCTGGCCACCATGTCTAAGGGACCTGGCAGCAACAGCCCTGTTAGCACAAGAAGCAGATAAACTAACCCTTGGGCAAAACCTCAATATAAAGGCCCCCCATACTGTGGTAACTTTGATGAGTACCAAAGGACATCATTGGCTAACAAATGCTGGATTAACCAAGTACCGAAGCTTGCTATATGAAAATCCCCACATGACTATTGAAGTCTGTAACCCCCTATATCCCACCACCCTGCTCCCAGTATCACAGAGCCTGGTCAAGTATAACTGTATAGAGGTGTTGGACTCAGTCTATTCTAGCAGACCTGACCTTCGGGACCAGCCATGGGCATCAGTAGACTGGGAGTTATACGTGGACAGGAGCAGCTTCATTAACCAACAAGGAGAAAGATGTGCAGGATATGCGGTGGTGACTTTGGATGCTGTCATTGAAGCCAAACCATTGCCACAGGGCACTTCAGCCCAGAAGGCTGAGCTCATTGCTTTAACCCAGGCTCTAGAAGTCAGTGAAGGTAAGACTGTAAACGTCTACACTGACTCTTGATATGCCTTTCTAACCCTCCAAGTGCATGGAGCATTATATAAGGAAAAGAGTCTGTTAAACTCTAGGGGAAAGGATATAAAATATCAACAAGAAATTCTACAATTATTAGAGGCAATGTGGAAACCTCAGAGGGTGGCAGTCATGCACTGCAGGGGACACCAGCAAACCTCTACCTCAGTGGCCTTAGGAAACTCTCGAGCTGATTCAGAAGCTTGAAAAGCAGCATCTACCCTTACCGGGCATCGATAGTAGCCCCGTTACTCCCTCAAACACCTGACCTGATACCTACCTATTCTAAGGAAGAAAAAGACTTCTTCCAAGCAGAAGGGGGGCAAGTAATAAAAGGAGGATGGATCAGACTGCCAGATGGGAGGGTAGCTGTGCCACAGTTGCTGGGAGCCACAGTGGTATTGGTCGTGCGTGAAACCACTCATCTAGGTCCAGAGTCACTTGAAAAATTGTTAGGCTGGTACTTCTACGTCTCACACTTGACAGCCCTTGCCAAAGCAGTAGCACAGCGGTGCATTACTTGCCAACAGCACAATGTGAGGCAAGGCCCCACTGTTCCGCCTGGCATACAAGCTTATGAGCGGCTCCTTTTGAGGATCTTCAGGTGGATTTCACAGAAATGCCAAAATGTGGAGGTAACAAGTATTTGCTGGTTCTTGTGTGTACTTACTCTGGGTGGGTGGAAGCTTATCCAACACAAACTGAAAAGGCCTATGAGGTAACTCGTGTGCTTCTCCGAGATCTTATATTCCTAGGTTTGGACTGCCCTTATGAATCAGCTCAGATAATGGGCTGGCATTTGTGGCTGAATTGGTACAGAAGACAGCAAAAACATTAGGAATCACTTGGAAGCTACATGCCACCTACCGACCTCAGAGTTTCGGAAAGGTGGAGCAAATGAATCGGACTGTCAAAAATAGTTTAGGGAAAGTATGTCAGGAAACAGGATTCAAGTGGAGACAGGCCCTTCCTATAGTATTGTTTAAAATTAGGTACACTCCTTCTAAGAAAACAGGATACTCCCCTCATGAAATACTGTATCATAGGCCTCCTCGTATACTACGGGAGCTTTCAGGCACTCCCCAACAGTTAGGTGAAATTGAATTACAGCGACAGCTACAGGCTTTAGGAAAAATTACACAGACAGTCTCACTGGGTAAATGAGAGATGTCCCATCAGCTTATTCTCCCTAGTTCACCCTTTCTCTCCAGGTGATCGCGTGTGGATCAAGGACTGGAATGTAGCCCCTTTGCAACCATGGTGGAAAGGACCTCAGACCGTCATCCTGACCACCTCCATGGCTGTAGAGGTAGAAGGAATCCCAGCCTGGATCCACCACAGCAGTGTGAAACCTGCAGCTGATGAAACCTGGGAGGCAAAACCGAACCCGGACAACTCCTGCAAAGTGACTCTGAGGAGGACGACAAGCCCTGCTCCAGTCACACCCGGAAGCTGACTGGTCTACACACGGCCGAAGCATGAAGAGAATCATCGTGGAACTCATTTTCCTTATAATTTGGACTTGTATAGTAAAAACTTTCACTGATTTTCCCCACATGGAAGACTGCTCTCACTGTATACATCAGGTTACCGAGGTAGGGCAACAAGTTAAAACAATCTTTCTGTTCTATAGTTACTATAAATGCCTAGGAACTTTGAAAGGAGAATGTTTATATAATGACACTCAGTACAAGGTATGTAGCCCAGGAAACGACCAAACAGATGTGTGTTATGACCCCTCTGAGCCTCCCATGTCCACAGTTTTTGAAATAAGATTAAGGACTGAAGACTGGTGGGGACTCATAAATGATACAAGTAAAGTATTAGCCAGAACAGAAGAAAAAGGGGTGCCCAAATGCATAATCTTGAAATTTGATGCCTGTACTGTCATTAATAGCAATAAGTTAGGGAGGGGGTATGGCTCTTTTAGTTGGGAAAAAGGTTATATGACTGAAAATAAGTATAGTTGTCATGAATTAGGATTGTGTGGAAATGAATGTGGATACTGGTCTTGTGTCATTTGGGCCGCTTGGATAAAAAATGAAAAGGATCCAGTCCCTCTTCAACAAGGAAAAAATGGCCCTTCCTGAACTAAGGGACAATGTAACCCCTTAGAGCTAGTAATAATCAGTCCCCTTGATCCTCGCTGGAAAAAAGCAGAGCATGTAACCTTAGGAATCGATGGGGCCAGACTGGATCCTCGAGTACATATCTTGGTTCGAGGAGAAGTTTACAATCTCCTGACCTAGTGTTTCAGATTTTCAATGATGAACTAAATGTACCAGTACCAGAAATTCCAGGAAAAACAAGAAATTTGTTTTTGCAATTAGCCAAACATGTAGCCCAGTCTCTCAATGTCATTTCATGTTATGTATGTGGAGGAACTGTAATGGGAGATCAATGGCCATGGGAAGCCTGATAATTAGTACCTACAGATGCAGTTCCTGATGAATTCCTGGTTCAAAAGAATCACCCTGATAATTTCTGGGTACTAAAAGCCTCAATTATTGGACAATATTGCATAGCTAGAGAAGGAAAAGAATTCACTTGTAGGATGACTTAGTTGTGTGAGACAGAAACTGTATAATGGTACCACAAAAACAGTCACTTGGTGAAGTTCAAATCAAACAGAGATGAATCCATTTAGCAAATTCTCAAAGTTGCAAAGTGTGTGGACCCACCCGGAGTCCCACCAGGACTGGACAGCCCCCACTGGATTATATTGGATATGTGGGCATAGAGCTTACACCAAATTACCTGACCAGTGGGCAGGTAGTTTTGTTATTGGCACTATTAAACCATCTTTCTTCTTACTGCCCCCAAAAACAGGTGAACTCCTGGGTTTCCCTGTCTATTCTTCCCATGAAAAGAGATGTATAGCTATAGGAAATTGGAAAGATGATGAATGGTCCCCCAAGAGAATCATACAATATTATAGGCCTGCTACTTGGGCACAAGACAGCTTATGGTGATACCAGACCCCTGTTTACATGATCAACTGAATCATACAGTTACAAGTTGTCTTAGAAATAATCACTAATAAAACTGGCAGAGCCTTGACTATTCTGGCCCAGCAAGAAACTCAGATGAGAAATGCTATCTATCAAAATAGATTGGCTCTAAACTACTTGCCAGCAGCTGAAGGAGGGGTCTGTGGGAAATTCAACCTTACTGATTGCTGTCTACAAATAGATGATCAAGGGCAAGTAGTTGAAGACATAGTTAGAGATATAACAAAACTGGCACATGTGCCCGTGCCAGTGTGGCATGGATTTGATCCTGGGGCCATGTCTGGAAAACGGTTCCCAGTGCTAGGAGGATTTAAAACTTGATCTGTCTTGCAAGAAGACATGGGTAGTGAAAATAAAAGTGAGAACTCCCACTAATAAAAGGAGTGAGAGTCTGAGAAGAGAGGAATAAGGGGGGAGACCACCCCTCATACTGTCTTATGCCCAATTTCTGCCTCCAAAGAAAGAAGTAAAAACTAAAAGGCAGAAATGAAATCCACAGGCAGACAGCCCAGCACTGTATCCTGGGCCTGGTAGTTAAAGATCGACCCCTGACTTAATCAGTTACATTATCTATAGATTACAGACATTGTATAGAAATGCACTGTGAAAATCCCTATTTTGTTTTGTTCCGATCTAATTACCGGTGTGTGCAGCCCCCAGTCACGTACCCCCTGCTTGCTCAATCAATCACAACCCCCTCACACGCACCCCCTTAGAGTTGTGAGCCTTTAAAAGGGACAGGAATTGCTCATTCCAGGCGCTCAACTCTTGAGACAGAAGTCTTGCCAATGCCCCTGGCCAAATAAACCCCTTCCTTCTTTAACTCGGTGTCTGAGGAGTTTTGTCTGTGGCTCATCCTGCTACAATGGTAGTGGCAGAAAATTTAGTGAAGTTGTTGTTTGCAGTCATGGCAAATAAAAATTGTGTCTAATAAACTGGTGGATCACATAAAGTGTTGATGTGGGAAGTCAAAAGTTCCTATTGTTTATTTTAGCTGCATATGAAAGATAGGGAAAAGAGCCATACGAGACACATAGAACTGTTAAAACTTTGAGGGGAATTTAAGGGATTATGTAGAGGATTCAGGACTTAGTCTGTTGTTTTTTTAAGAAAGGTTATTTATCATCCTAGTCTCTTCCAACAAATATTATCAAAGTAAGAAATGGTTTTAAGGCACTGATTTAATCTACAGCCTCTGAGGCCTTAACGGGAAGTACTTACAGCTAAGTACTACTGGCCAGTTCAGCTGTGCACTTTTCCTGGCTTACAGATGGCCCTCTTTTGGCTATGTCCTCATGTGGTGGAGGTGGAGGTGAGACAGAGAATGAGATCTCTCTCATGTCTCTTCTTATAAAGGTGCTAGTGGCATAATGAGGGATTCACTCTCATGACCTCATTGTCTACCAAAGGCCCATTTCCAAGGACATATCACTTTAGGGTTAGGGCTTCAACATCCTAATTTCACAGGGGACACAATTCAGTCCATAGTACACTGGCATCCATGTGTTCAATGGATTTCAGAATTGCTATGAACCAGTAACTGCAGTGTACTTTCTATTCTCTCCTTTCAGATTGGTAATATCTTGACGTTATCTTACCTCTGTCCCAACATCATATGATGGGTGTGGGGGATGAGCAGATTTCACATAGAGAGGAATAGTACTCGGAAAGCTGTACTTGAGAAACTTATCTAAGGAGCTTCCTCTGCACCTGGACCTGATGGAGACAAGATTTTAGACTTGAGGAGTGGGGATTTTAGAAGGGGTAGTTAATTAATGTTGCATATGGGAAAAATGTGAATAATTTCTGGTGAGAGGGTAGATTGTGGTAGATTAAAGATGTGTGCAATTTGTTTTCTGCTATTTCCATGAAGAGGTGGGATCTACTTCTTCTCCTCTTGAATCTTGCCAGCATCTTTGACTCTACAGGTTCTGGCTTAGGATGTAGGAGATTGATAGTTTCCATGTCCTCTCTCTTAGAATACTTGTGTTTGGAGTACTGAATTACTATGTGAGAAGGCTAACCACCCTGGCATTTAGGGAATGGTGCCAGGGATGGTAGACTTCCTGCAACAATGGGGGAGTCCTGCAAAATTGAGAATGGTTTTCTTGTCCCCCAAATGAACCATAAAACATTCATGTATGTGAAAAACATTCATTAAATTTTTCTATGTGAGTGTTCTTAATTGTGACCCTCAGACCATCAGCATCAGCATCAACTGATAACTTATTTTACACGCAGATTTTTGGGTTCCGCTCCAGATGTACTGAATCAAAAACTCATGGGTGAGGCCAACCAAGCAATCCGTGTTTTATCAAGCTCCTTGTTGCACACTAACATTTGAGAACCACTGATTTATGCTAAGAAATAAAATTTTATAGTGTGCACCCAATTTTCCAAGAATCCTAATGCTGTACAAGTTCAGGGAAGATTGTATAATACCTTGTTGAGGTCTTTACCAGGAAAGGCTAATAATTTTAGATAATTGTGCAGTTCATGGTAATAGACTGTATCGCCATGTTGCCCAGGCTGGTCCCAAACTCCTGAGCTCAGACAAAGTGCTAGGATTACAGGCGTAAGGCACCACGCCTGACCAATAATGTATATTTTCTATAAAAATTAAGTTTGTAAGAGTTTTGTTCAAATATCTTCATCTTTATTCTTTAAAAGAATGTATCCATTGGTTTCTCAGAGAGGTCTATTCAAATCTCCCATTATTGTAAGTTTGCTTATTTATTTATTTATTTTCATTCAGCATTTTAAGGCTAAGTTGTAGAAGGCTTACAAACTAATGATTGCTTAATGTCCTTGGTGCCTTCTTCCTTTTAGCTTAATGAAATGTTCCTCTTTCTTTATTAATAATTTTAATCTTAAATTACATTTTTTGCTATTAATATTTCCATACCAGCATTATTTTGGCAAATATCTATTTTGTCAATCTATTTTTGCATACATTTGTTTTCAACTTCCTTGTATAGTGCTTCTTTTAGTGTATCATTTCTCATCCAAGCCAGAACTCTTGAGAGTAAAAAGACGAGTATTGATAATTATGCTAGGACAATAGGTGAAATCCAGAAATCCAGGTCACTGGGAAATGTGACCTCGTAAGTAGCATATCACTGGATTGTTTTTGTAATCAGATGTGATATTCTATCTTTTAAGGTAGATAATACATTAATATTCTTTGTAGTTACTGACATATTTAGATATTTGTTGCAGCTTAATTTGCATTTTTAATACATTTTATTGAATAGCTTAATTGTATGATGCTTCTCCTTCCCCTCCATTTTTATTTTGTTCCTCTTCTTGCTTCTTTTTCATTGACATAATTTTCTTTATTCTGTCTCTCTTTTCCTGTTTTCCACTGGATTAAAGGTTATTAATTTCACAAAACATTTTAAATACTAGTTTATCTTAAATTTGAATTTGTGTGTTTGACTGAAGGGTGTTTGAAATTATTCAGTGTCTTTATTCCTCCCCTATATATTCAGGTAATAGAAACATCTTACAGCTATTTAAGTCTGATTTGTCTTATATTACTATTGTCTAATATTTTAATTCCAACTTATTTTAACATTGCCTCCTTGTTTCATCATTAACATATTTTAAAGTCAATACTTATTTATATTTACCAACACACTTGAAAATACATTTATTTCTTATATTCTTCTCTTTTCTTTTAGTTTCAATTCTTGTTGAAACACCTCTTTTTGTATTTCTTTTAATAAAGGCCTACCAAACCATAACACTTTATCTATGTATATTTGAAAATGTCTGGATTCTATTTTATAAAGCTACAGCTATTACTTCCATTTTATAAGTGAGGAATCTGAGTTGCAGATTTGATAAAGAAATTTCTCAGAAAGGGAAACTGTTAAAAGTGACCGACAGTGAATGCCCAATACAATGGAATAATATAATTTGAAGGGTAAAAATCTCCTTCTCTAAAATTCTATTCTTAGCTGACATTTATTGATGTAAAATATGATGTCTAATTACCTTGCCTCCTTTGATAATGAGTCTCTTCTTTCTGGTAAGCTTAAAGATTCTTCCATAACTTTCTGCAGGAGTATTTAGATGAGTCTAGGTATGAATTTGCTTCTCTTACTCTGCTGGTGACTTGGTGCTCTCCTTTACACTGAGATTCTTGTTCTTCACATCTCTCTGAACAATGAGAGCCTTTCTCTAATTCTGTCTGCTTTCTCTTTTCATAGCTCTTCCTTGTGGGCCACTGGACCTTTCCATCTCATCCTTCATGTCTCTGTATTTACCTTTGTCAATTTGTACTGAATTCTGAGAAATGTCCTTGGATTTGTCCTTCAATTTATCCATTTATATTTTCTTTGTGTCTTGTGTTTTTTTCACTGATTTTTTTTTCTTTAAATTTTATAAATCTATGCAGGAAAGGGTTAACTTGCAGGTGTGAGTTGCTCAAACCTTACACCTTCAGAAAGGACTTGTCTTCAGAACCTGCTCTTGGACAACTCCTTGGAGATGAACTCTGAATCTTTGGAATATTCTGCCTGATAGCTTTTGTGTGCCTGAGGCAAGGGACACAGTTTGATCAGATAGTTTATGCTAACACTGTGGTTTATGTCAAGCACCTGTTTTTGTTCTGCAGGACTGGAGTCTGAGTAGCTAAGGTGCTTATGTGACTACGCACCTACATCACTGATCCCCCAATAAACACCTTGGGCACAAGACTCAAGTGAGCTTTCATGACTGACAACACCTCACATATGTCATTATACATTATTGTTGGCATAATTAAACAGGTTTGTGTAACTCCACTGGGAAAAGACACATAGAAGTGTGTGCCTGGTACCTCCTGGACTTCAACCCATGTGCCTTTTTCTCTTACTACTTTTATTCTGTATTCTTTTGCTGTATTAAACTCTAACCCAAAGTATAGTGGATTTTCTGAGTCCTGTAAATACTTCAAGTAAATCACCAAGGCTGAGGATGCTCTTGGGGACCCCTGACACACGTATGTATTTCTCTTTTCTAAACGTTCAATTTTAACCAATTTCTAGTCTATTTTCACCTTTTCCTATTACTATAGACATCTTATTATTACTATAGACATCTTATTATTTCTCTATTTTATTCCTTTCTTTCTTACAATATTCTAAATTTACTTAGAGCTTCTCTCTGATTAAAAAGAATATTTTTTATCCTTTGTGTACAAAATTTGCTTCTTGTTGAGTCTACTGTTTCTTTCCCATGGTTACCCTGTATTCAGCCATTTGGTAGCAGCTACAACTTCAGCTCGTGTTGACCCATGAGTACTGGTACTCAGGGCTAAAGAATTGATTAAATTTGCTTATAGTAGACCTCCATGAGTTTCTCTGATTCCAGGCTAGTTTTCATAATAAATTTTGGCTTGGGGTGAATTAGATTTTAAACTCACACAGAGAATAGGATTGGGCACCTGATATATTTTGTTAAATCCTTTTCCCTTTCTTACTGCTCTGAATTTTGGTAAGTATTCTTACTACTTTGCCAGGCTAGTGGGTAGCATTTTTTTCTAAAAGTTTTTTAAAACTTTGTTTCATGGGTTTAGTGAAAGATGGGAAATAGTGTGTAAGAGCATGTCACCTCCTTCCATGCTTAAGTAGACTGTTCTGTTGTTAAAGGTACTAAAATAACTCTGTTATAAGCCATTTTTATCTTAGGTCCAATTGTCCTGAACACCAGGGGACATTTAATTGTATTAGGAGTCCAGTATTTTTTAAAATCAATTTTTGTGATTTGCTTTACATTTTTCTATACTATCTGAGTGACATTTTATTTTAGTGTCAATTTTTCTCTCTTTTAATTACCTGTTTAAAAGTTAATGTGTGTGTGTGTGTGTGTGCAGTTTGTAGAATTTGGAAAGCCAAAGTGTTCAAGATGACACTAATATATTATTTTTGGTGGACTCACTTTGAATGTCATTTTGTTTATCTTAGTTTCTTCTAAACCCAGGGCCAGATCTTATTTTTATAAGAATTTTTTTATTTGTAGTTCAGTTAGGAATATAAAAAGAGCACTGTGTACTGACTTCCCAAGAATTTGTATGTCTAATCCTTCAAGAATGTGGATAGTTAATTATAAATGTGGTCAAAGATCAGAAGTATGGAAGTGATAGGCTATTATAAAAATGAAAGAATATTAGTTGAAAAAAGAATGCAGAAATTAACAAAATGTTTAATAATTTCTTTACATCAGTTACTGTGGGAGATGACTGAAGGGTGAACAGAGAGACAATAGATTGCCCAGGAAAAGCTATCAAACATTCTTACAGAGCAAGTAAGCAAGATTGATTATGAAGTCAGAATGTCTGAACATTGCAAAAACTCTAGGGAATGGCACAGCTTCAGGTTTTTAACTTAAGTGATCAAACAACAGAAGCAAAACTTTAGAGATAAAACTGCAGTTTCATGAAGAAGAAAAATACAGATCAAAAGAATGAATGTTTATTTTTGCTAAGATTTAGGAAGCAGAATACTATTTAGATTCACATTTAGTATGGGAAATAGCTATATTTTAGAATATTTTTCTATAAACATACCATTTTTCCAGTTCTTTTAGCCTTTTTATGGGATATAGCAGTTGTCTTATTACCTCTCATTTTGACATGCAAAAATAAAGGAAGGAATACTAACAAGATACCAATAATCTTACGATGTTACCCTGATGTGTTTATTTTTCTACTTGAAAGGGTAGATGTCAGTTTCAAGTTTGTGCATGTGGCATGTGTGTGTATCTGGAGTGTGTGTGTGTGTGGAATAATCTATAAAAAAGACGTAACTCATATCTTGTCTAGTTTATGAAATGCTATGCCTTATTATCTCACTAAGCCCAATAGTTTTGTTGATTAGGTCTTTAAAAATAAACGTGGTATGAAATTAATAGGACTATAAGAGACAAGGGAGATGCTAACTTTAAAAAATGAAAAGTAAAAAAAAAAAAATATGAATAAGCATGTGAATCCTTCACCTGCAACCAAGGTATCCAGGTTCTCTCATCAAAATTGACCAGAAGGCTGTTGTGACTCATGGAGAGAAGGAAGGACAGTGTGGTGTGGCTGCCCACTTGAGAGCCACATGGGGAAGGGGAATCCCCTGCTCCCAGCCAAGGAAGGCAGTGAGTGAGCCTGCTACCCAGCCAGAGAAGCTGTGCTTTTTCCACGAAACTGTGCAACCCATGGATCGGAAGATCCCACTCGCGAACCCACACCACCTGGTCCTAGCATCCCAACTCTGGAATGCACAGACTCTGAGAGCCTCTCAGCTGGAATCTGCTGAAGCCCACTGAATTCCCGAGGGGAGGGGCGACCAGCACCCAGCTGTGGCTGCTTGCTGTCGAAGCCATTTGAGCTCCTTGGGGGAGAGGCAACAGCCAGCACTGGGATTGGCAACTGTCTAACATGCTAAGCCCCCTGGGTGGGGGAAGGGTAGTGTCCATTTCTATAGCTCCAGGTTGTACTTTTTCCTTGCTGGAGCCAGGGAGGCTGGACAGCTTGGATCCTAAGACCTGTCCCCACAGCCCAACACACTGGCTGTGGCAGTATTCAGCCAGAGTGCCTCTTCAGGCCTAAACCTGACCCATCCTTCCTCATTGGGCAGGGCTTCCCTGCAGGATCTCCAATAACTCCAGCCAGAGTCTCAGGGACAGAATTTGGATTTCTCTGGGCCTGAACCCCTAGAGGGAGTGGTGGCCGCAGTCTCTGTGGACCAACAGCCTTAGCCTCTCCTCCTAGTAGTTCTGAGGAATCTGGGAAGCCCAGATGAGTGGGTTTTCCCCCAGTGAAACACACTCGCTCCACCAAGGGACAACGTGCTTCGTTAAACGGGTCCTGCTCCCCGTGCGACCAAACTGGGTGAGACACTCCAATAGCGATTGCCAGGCACCTTATACAGGAACAATCCTACAGGCATCAGGTTGGTGTCCCCCAAGGTTAGAGGTCCCAGAAGAAGGAGCAGGCACCCATCTTTGTTGTTTTCGAGACTCCTTGAGTGACATCTCTAGGCACTGGAGTGAATCAGATGAATAATTCCTGAAGGGAACCCCCAGCAAACTGCAGCAGCCCTACAGAAGAGGGACTTACGGCAGCAGCCCTACAGAAGAGGGACCTGACTATTGAAAGAAAAACAAGCAGAAAGCAACAACAGCATCAACCACAACAGCAAAAAAGGCCCCCACAAAAACCCCATCCAAGGGTCAGCAGCCTCAAAGACCAAACTAGACAAACTCATGAAGGTGAGAAAGAATCAACAAAAAAATGCTGAAAACCCAAAAGGCCAGAGTGCCTCTTCTCCTCCAAATGATTACAATGTCTCTCCATCAAGAGCACAGAACTGGACGGAGGATCAGATGGATGAACCGACAGAAGTATTCTTCAGAAGATAGGTAATAACAAACTAAAGTGAGCTAAAGGAGCATGTTCTAACTCAGTGCAAAGAAGCTAAGAACCTTGATAAAAAATTAGAGGAATTGCTAACTAGAATAACCAGTTTATGGAGGAACATAAATGACCTGATGGAGTTGAAAAACACAGCTTGAGAACTTTGTGAAGAGTACACAAGTATCAACAGCTGAATCGACCAAGTGGAAGAAAGGATATCAGAGTTTGAAGACCATCTTACTGAAATAAGATGTGCAGACAAGAATGGAGAAAAAGGAATGAAAAGGAGTGAACAAAGCCTCCAAGAAATGTGGGACTTCATAAAAAGACTGAACCTGTGATTGACTGGAGTATCAGAAGGATATGAGGAGAAAGGAAACAAGCTGGAAAATACACTTCAGAATATTATCCAGGAGAACCTCAGCAACCTAGCAAGATAGGCCAACATGCAAATTCAGGAAATACAGAGAACACCATTAAAATACTCCATAAGAAGATCAACCCCAGGACATATAATCATCAGATTCTCCAAGGTTAAAATTAAGGAAAAATTGTTAAGGGCAGCCAGAGAGAAAAGCCAGGTCACCTATAAAGGAAAGCCCATCAGACTAACAGCAGACCTCTCAGGAGAAACTCTACAAGCCAGAAGAGACTGGGGGCCAATATTCAACATTCTTAAAGAAAAGAATTTTCAACCCAGAATTTCTTATTCAGCCAAACTAAGCTTCACAAATGAAGGTGAAAGAAAACCCTTTCCAGACAAGCAAGTTCTAAGGGATTTCATCACCACCAGGCCTGCCCTGCAAGAGCTCCTGAAAGAAGCACTACATACGAAAAGGAAAATCTGGTAACAGCCACTGCAAAAACACACCAAAATATAAAGACCAATGACACTATGAAGAAACTGCATCAGCTAGTGTGCAAAATAACCAAGTAGCATAATGATGACAGGATCGAATTCACACATAACAATACTAACCTTAAATGTAAATGGGCTAAATGCCCCAATTAAAAGACTGTCAAATTGGGTAAGGAGTCAAAACCCTTTGGTTTGCTGTATTTAGGAGACTCATCTTACACAGGCCCAAAATAAAGTGATGGAGGAATATTTACCAAGCAAATTGAAAGAAAAAAAAAAAAAAAAAGCAGGGATTGCAATCCTAGTCTCTGACAAAACAGACTTGAAACCAACAAAGTTAAAAAGAAGACATAGAAAGGCATTACATAATGATAAAGGGAACAATTAAACAGGAAGAGCTAAGTATTCTAAATATATATGCACCCAATACAGGAGCACCCAGATTCATAATACAAGTTTTTGGAGACCTACAAAGAAACTTAGATTCCCACACAATAACATTGGGAGACTTTAACACCCCACTGTCAGTATTAGACAGATCAGTGAGACAGAAAATTAACAAGGATATTCAGGACTTGAACTCAGCTACAGATCAAGTGGAACTAGTAGACGTCTACAGAGCTCTCCATCCCAAATCAACGGAGTATACATTCTTCTCAGTGCCACATGGCACTTATTCTAAAAGTCACCACATAATTGGAAGTCAAACACTCCTAAGCAAATGCAAAAGAAAGGAAATCATAACAGTCTCTCAGACAACAGTGCAATCGAATTAGAACTCGGGATTAAGAAACTTAGTCAAAACCACACAATTTCATGGAAATTGAATAATCTGCTCCTGAATGACTCCTGGGTAAATAATAAAATTAAGGCAGAAATCAAGAAGTTCTTTGAAACCAATGAGAACAAAGAGATAACATACCATAATCTCTGGGAAATGGCTAAAGTAGTGTTAAGAGGGAAATTTGTAGCACTAAATGCCCATATCAGAAAGCTACAAAGATCTCAAATCAACACCCTAACATCACAATTAAAAGAAGTAGAGAAGCAAGAGCAAAATAATCCACAAGCTAGCAGAAGACAAGAAATAACTAAGATCAGAGAAGAATTGAAGGAGGCAAAGACACGAAAAACCCTCCAAAACATCAATGAATGCAGGAGTTTTTTTTTTTTTTTTTTTAAATTATCAAAATAGCTAGACTGCTAGCTAGACTAATGAA
>NW_012099732.1:636340-659434 GCF_000951045.1 Mandrillus leucophaeus
TTTTTTTTTTTTTTTTTTAAATTATCAAAATAGCTAGACTGCTAGCTAGACTAATGAAGAATAGAGAGACAAGAATCAAATAGACAAAATAAAAAATGACGTCAGTGGATATCACCACTGACCCCACAGAAATAAAAACTACCATCAGAGAATACTATAATCACCACTATGTAAATAAACTAGAAAATCTAGAAGAAATAGATAAATCCCTGGACTCATACACCCGCCCAAGACTAAACCAGGAAGAAGTCAAATCCCTTACTAGACCAATAACAAGCTCGGAAATTGAGGCAGTAATTAATAGCCTACTAACCAAAAAAAAAAAGCCCATGATCAGACAGATTCACAGGTGAATTCTACCAAAAATACAAAGAGGAGCTGGTACCATTCCTTCTGAAAGTATTGCAAACAATTGAAAAGGAAGGATTCCTCACTCATTTTATGAAGCCAGAATCATCCAGATACCAAAACTGGGAAGAAACACAACAAAAAAGAAAACTTCAGGCCAGTACCCCGATGAATATTGATGCAATAAATACTGCTCAATAAAATACTGGCAAACTGAATCCAGCAGCACGTCAAAAAGTCTATCCACCAAGATCAAGTTGGCTTCATCCCTGAGATGCAAGGCTGGTTCAACATATGCAAATCAATAAATGTAATCCATCACATACACAGAACCAAAGACAAAAACCACATGATTGTCTCAATAGATGCAGAAAAGGCCTTTGATAAAATTCAACATCGCTTCATGTTAAAAACTCTCATTAAACTAGGTATTGATGGAACATATCCCAAAATAATAAGAGCTATTTATGACAAACCCACAGCCAATATCATACTGAATGGGCAAAAGCTGGAAGCATTCCCTTTGAAAACTGGTACAAGAAAAGGATGCCCTGTCTCACCACTCCTCTTTAACATAGTATTGTAAATTCTGGCCAGGACAATCAGTCAAAAGAAAGAAATAAAGTGTATTCAAATAGGAAGAGAAGAAGTCAAGTTGTTTCTGTTTGCTGATGACATGATTTGATATTTAGAAAATGCCATCATCTCAGCCCCCAAACTTCTTGAACTGAAAAGCAACTTCAGTAAAGTCTCAGAATACAAAATCAATGTGTAAAAATTACCAGCATTCCTTTACACCAACAATCAGCAAGCAGAGAGTCGAATCATCCCATTCACAATGCTACAAAGGGAATAAAATACCTAGGAAGACAGCTAACAAGGGATATGAAGAACCTCTTCAAGGAGAACTACAAACCACTGCTCAAGAACATAAGAAAGGACACAAACAAATGGAAAAAAATTCCATGTTCATGGATAGGAAGAATCAATATCATGAAAATGGCCATACTGCCCAAAGTAATTTATAGATTCGATGTCATTATCATCAAACTACCGTTGACTTTCTTAGGAGAATTAGAAAAAACTACTTTAAATTTCATATGGAACCAAAGCAGATCTTATATAGGCAAGACAATCCTAAGCAAAAAGAACAAAGCTGGATGCAGCATGCTACCTGATTTCAAACTATACACAAGGCTGCAGTAACCAAAACAGCATGGTACTGGTAACAAAACAGACATATAGACCAAGGGAGCAGAACAGAAACCTCGGACACAACACCACACACCTACAACCATCTGATCTTCAACAAACCTAACAAAAACAAGCAATGGGGAGAGGATCTCCTATTCAGTCAATGGTGCTGGGAAAACTGGCTAGCCATATGCAGAAACAGAAACTGGACCCCTTTCTTATACCTTATACAAACAATTAATTCAAGATGGATTAAAGACTTAAACGTAAAGCCCCAAACCATAAGCAACCTAGAAGAAAATCTAGGACATTCAGGATATAGGCATGGGCAAAGACTTGATGACAAAAATGCCAAAATTGATTGCAACAAAAGTCAAAATTGACAAATGGGATCTAATTAAACTAACGAACTTCTGCACAGCAAAAGAAACCATCATCAGAATGGACAGGCAACCTACTGAACAGGAGAAAATTTTGCAATCTACCCATCTGACACAGGTTTAATATCCAGAATTTATAAGGAAGTGAAACAAATTCACAAGAAAAAAAAAACATCAAAAATTGGGCAAAGGATATAAACAGGCATGTCTCAAAAGAAAACATTTACATGCCCAACAAACATATGGAAAAAAGTTCAACATCACTGATCATCAGAAAAGTGCAAATCAAAACCACAATGATATACCATCTCACACCAGTCAGAATAGCAATTATTAAAAAGTCAGGAAATAATAGATGCTGGCAAGGCTGTGGAGAAATAGGAATACTTTTACACTGTTGGTGGGAGTGTAAATTAGTTCAACTATTGTGGAAGACAGCATGGTGATTCCTCAAGAATCTAGAACCAGAAATACCATTTGACCTATCAATCCCATTACTGGGTATATACCCAAAGGATTATAAATCATTCTGCTATAAAGACACATGCACGTATATGTTTACTGCAGCACTATTTACAATAGCAAAGACATGGAACCAACCCAAATGCCCATCAATGATAGACTGGATAAAGAAAATGTGGTACATATACACCATAGAATACTATGCAGCCATAAAAAGCAATGAGACTATGTCCTCTGCAGGAACATGGATGAAGCTGGAAATCATCATCCTCAGCGAACTAACACAGGAACACCAAACAGTAAACCAAACACCGCATGTTCTCACTCATAAGTGGGAGTTGAAGATTGAGAACACATGGGCACAGAGAGGGGAACAACACATGCCCGGGCCTGTTAATGGGTGAGGGTTGAGGGGAGGGAACTTAGAAGATGGGTCAATAGGTGCAGCAAACCACCATGGCACACATACATCTATGTAACAAACCTGCACTTTCTGCACATGTATCCCATTTTTTGTTTTTTTGAAGAAATGAAAAAGTCCCTATAATCAATCTATCTTGCTGTGTTTCTCTCTAGATATCTATTACCTTCTTTTATTGCCCCAAATCTTTCCCTCAATATTTTCCCCACATTGACCAACATCTGGATTTTGTTTCTATCTGTCCTGCATTTTTCATATTAACAGATTTCCAAGTTCCTATCCTCTCTCACATTCTGCAGTTTACATGATTCCTTCATAAGACTCTTACCGGCTCCTAATTTAAGTGTGTAGCTCCAGGGAGGTTTTATCTTATTCTGTTCATATCTCCCTCTATTTATAGTATTGCAGACAGTCTAACTGAACTTTGACTTTTGTGCTTACTCACATACGCACATCCAGTAGTAGAGTCTCTAATTTCTGTAATTTCCATAAGGGTCCCTTCACCCCTGGAAAAAATTTCTTTGATATAAAATTGTGTTAAAAATAATAGAAGATATCTGAGTGGATCACATGAATCTACACATGTGATAAAACTGCATTGAACTAAATACACATACACAAATGAGTGCATGTAAAACTAAGGTGTATTGATTGTATCAGTGTAAAATTGCTGGTTGGAAATTTTACAGTGTTGGGGAGACTGAGTAAATGTTCAGTGGAATTTCTGACTGATTTTTCTTATAATTGTATATGAGTCTACAATTATTTCAAAATAATTTTTTTTTTAAAAGACATGGTGGAAACACAATTGAGTGTTTTGGGCTTCACTTTGTATCTTTTACTGAGTTAGCAATCTCAGACAAGATCACAGATAATTATCTAGCACTTTCCACCGACCATCCCCTACCCCAACTAGTTTTCTAGGACAGAAAATTAAATGTTATAGGCATCAGGATCCTTCAATTAAGGCCATTTCTAAATCTAAATTATGTTTCTGTCAACAGTCATTCACTGTCAGTCAATAAATAGTTGTCGAGCACCTATCGTAAATTAGGCACTCTTATAGGCACTAGAGTTACAAACAATGTATTTGCTCCTGGCTTTAATGAATGTATTTTCTGAATAAAAAGCATTTGTGGTATGCTAAGATCAACTGGATTTATAATTTCAATTTGTTAATATTTGCAGGCTGCTTCATCGATACTTTCTCATTTTATGCTATGATGCATCTAAGTGAACTCTGATCCCTTCAAACAGAATCATTGCTTTCAGATGAAGAAACCTCAAGACTAAATATAAGCATCAAAATCTACAAAGATTTTAGAAGGTGAAGAAACATGGAAAGATCTCTGGTGATGGAGCCAGCACTGCTGAACCATGAAAAGTCTTACATGTGAAGAAACCTGTGAAAACAAGGTGACTAACCTCATCAAATGGAGTGGAGATGTTGTGGCAAAGCTGCCTGGGTAATCCGGAACTCACAAGAGATAGAATTTCACTAAGTTCTTAAGAGGTTACAGACTCTATTTCTATCCTTAAATACACTCATTATTTTATCCCTGGATATACTCAATTATAGTTTAAACTTAAATTGAATAAAAGATGATGCGAATGATTCTATTTTATTTCAGGAGTGTGCCCAGGGGAATAACAAGGAAGAAAAATGTCAGAAGAATTAGTTTCTCTCTAATTGAACAAATGTATTTATATTTCCTTGTTGATAGACATAGATCCTGAATGAGAAACTGAAACTTAAGAAGTTACAGTTAAGACTCCACTTGTGACAATGACTACCAATGCTCTTTGGTATTAAGTTTTCCAATTCAACACAGGAAATGAGTTGGAATTTGTTTTGCAGTTTTGTTTTTTTTTTTTTTCAGCCTCTGTTTCGTAGAGTATTTTTTCCTATAATCAAGAAGACTGATCTGTAGAAACACAATGATAACATTACTAACTTGGCCAGTCATTGGCTCATTAAAAATGTTTGTATGCTTGAATGGGCAAGAAATTACATTTGAAAATTACAAAAAACAAACAAACAAACAAACAAACAAAAAAACACCATAGGTATGAGATTAGAGGTGACTTTTAACTTTCATGTTCTTCGTCTTCCATTCTTGCCACAAAAAGACTTCAGGTTCCTTCTTCACACTCAATGTGTCTCATGGGTCAGAGAATCTGTGTGGTCACACTCTAACTAGCACAGCCACTGTTCTTTGACCCCTTAAATGCTCTTACCCTTCCACTCAGTCATCTGTTTGGCCCCATTTCCTTCGTATTCTATGCAGAATTACATGTGCAATTAGGGTTTTGTTTTCATTATTACTGTTACTCTTATAATCACTATTTGCCAATTCTATTGATTACTCTTTCCATTTGTTTTTCAATAAAACTCTCTCTATAGACCAACAACAATGCCTCAATCTTTTAATCTACCAAAAAAAAAACAAAAAAACAAAAAAACAAAAAAAAACCTCAATTCCATCAGCAACTGGATCAATAATACTAGGAATTCACAATTTTTAGTCTCAGTGATTTCCCCCAACATTAAACTCCTTTTTATTTTGATTGTCCATTACTTCATAACTTTTGAAATACTATTTCGATTAGTCTAATGTAATTTGGCCAAGATTGTGACTCTCAAGACTGAAATTTTTTGAAATATGGACATGGGGAGTCCCCACATTTTGCTAGACTACATCTTGGAGGGTGCTTGGAAAGCAGAAATGGTGAGAAATAGTTTTATTTTCTGATTGCAAAAGCCACTTTGCAACTTGTGGTTATCCTATTCTATCACCAAGCTCCTGCCTGTATTTACAGTGGGCTTTGAAGAATCAGCTGCTGAAAGTGATAAATCAGCAGCTGAAAATGATGAATGCGAGACTGATTGGAACTCAAAGTGAAATATAGGTGCTTGTCAACAATGTTAGATTGGTAACTAGAGGTGGCAAAGAGTGGTGACTATTGGCAAAATGTATGAATATATGTATTATAGTAACAATTACACTTGCGTATTTGAATGTTTTTGAAGTCCTCTTATTTATAGAACATTCTGGTTTTTTTATTTTGAGGAGCACTGCTAACAATAAATCAGAACCAACATTTATTGAGTGTTGATTATTATATCCCAAGTCCAGTACTAAACTGTGGAGCATTAAGCTATGAAATGCCTAGTTCTGATTTCCAAGCACCACTTATGGCAAATTATGATCTGCTTTTCATATTAGTGCACTATCTCTAGATGTAACAGGTATTCTGGATTTTAAAACCTAATTATAATGTTTGTTTCTAATGCGGTTTATGCTTACTCAAATGAATATTTTTCAGCTTTCTGAGTGGTACTTACACACCTGTTGTTCATGGATCTTTCCACTTTGATTTTGATATATTCAAGTTGCCAGCGTTCCCTGGTTACTAGTCCATGTAATGGTCTGTTCATTTGTATGTAAACATTTATATGAGATGGAAAAGTTGAAGTAATTTAAATTTAGTCCATTATGTTATTCCAGTGTGAATTGTGTGTCACTACACGATTTCAACGCAAGGTTATTCATTGGTTTACCTTCTGCCTTTTTATGGCTTCCAGGCATGTTTAATATCTGTGATTAACTGAATTTTTCAGGTTAACATCTGCATTTAATCACAAGTTATTACCCATTTCCTAGACTGGTCAGTGTAACATTTCAATCACTCCTTCCTTCTTTCTCCACCCATGTAGTAAAAGATTCAAAATCAGTTATACTTTCTCTCTTTCACAGCCATCGAGCTGCACTTAAATAATATTCAAGAAAGTTATATTTCTTTTGAAGTGGTCACAGGAAGCATATGCTTAGTGTATATAAACAGAAAGAGAGTTGATGCACTGATTTGGTTGATTTACAGAGCTCTTGTATCTACATATAAACATTTTGCCTCAGAGAGAAATGAAAGGCTCTATTGGACTCCAAAAGCCACGTAGCTCCTGTGTAACAGCACTGAGATTCAAAGAGCAAGGCTTTGAATTTCACATTCCTCTGTTTTTTTTTTTTTTTTTTTTTTTTTTTCAGTCTAGCTCAACAAACTTCTGAGAGGTCCCTGTTTTAGCTTCAACACTCTTTGTCTCATTTTCCAAACTCTTTAATTTTTCAAAGTCATTTGATCATGGAGAATAAAACCTCAAGGATTAGCCATACTTCCGTCTTTTTTCCTACTGAACAGAATCATTCAAACCAATTCTTCCATTTTCTCTGAGCTATCCATAAGCCTATCATAAATGACTCAATTTAAGAAGGAAAAATAATATGAAATCAGAAGAACTAAATGTGTGGTAATGTCTCGCCACTATATTTTTGGCAAACCTTGACCTAATTCAGGTCAAAATTAGCATTTCTTCCCAAAATGAATATTTTGTTGGTGTGGGTGGGAGGGGGGTAGGAATAAGCAGCTATGTTGGGCTTTTAATTGATTGAGAACTAAGATGTGAGCAATATTCTCTGTGTTTTCTTCAAGTATGGGGCATACAGGACTATGACTAAAAATTATGAAGAGAATCTAATACATTAAAGTTAATTAGATATTCTAATCAAATATATCTTAAGACTAAGTTGTTCTGACACATTTAGTGATCACTATGATTATTGTTCTAGGAAGTTTTTAGGCACAATATATGTAAGTGCCCACATAATTATTGCAATTAATTTCCCCTTATGTGTAGTCAAAAAAAACCTTTATTATTTTCCTTAATTCATTTAAAAGCAACAGAAATCATTGTGTGCCCACTAGATGCAAGACCTTAATTGCCCTGAAGTCAGAAGTAGCATCTTGTTCATAATTTTATCACCAATGTCAAATGCATTGATTGATGATTAGTAGGTACTTAAAGGTCATACAAAAATGAATAATATACGGAGACTGCAATAAAGAATATTTAAAATTTCCTTTTCTAGGTTCTCAATTTGTAAAATCATATTTAATGAGGCATTTTTTATATCAGTTCAATATTCATCATTTTCATTCCCACATGAAAATGTAAGAAAACAAAAAAGGGTCTAGACTAAATTTTTTGTATCACTACTCTGTTTTCACCCCAGCTTCCATCTTCCATGACTTAGATGTTCTAACTGGTTCAATGAACTATTCTCTGTCTTTCAAGGTTCAAGTGGCTACTAATGCTCTTTGGAAAGAATATCAGCATTCACTATGGGAGGGGCCAGAGGTGGGATCTTGGAGTGCTAGTGGGGATTAATTTTGCGTCGAGGCCATCTGAAGTCTTGAAGCACAGGAAGGATGGGGAATTGGGGCTGGGAATTTACTATGATTTGGTGAAGGAATAGGATATGACCTGTGGGTTACATGGGTGTGAGACACAAAAGCATAGTTCTCCAGAGGCAGAATCTAAGTCCTTGAAGTCGAAGTCTGTGTGTCACAGAAGCAGGAAACCTTCAGGGCAGAAAAAGCCAATGATGGTTCTTTCTGGCTGTGACCATTTGGTCACTTGAAACCAGTAAAACCAGGTTCATATGCACTGTTGAACTTAGGGCAAGATTTCTGTGTCCACGAAATTATTCTTTTTCCATTCACTACTTCCCAATGAGCCCAAATACAGCCTCAGAATGTTTGTTAACATAGGACTTCAGGAGGCGGCAAATACCAACAAAGTCAGGTTAAGGTTTTAGAAATCAAACCAGTTCTTGTCCTAGTAATAAAGCAATTTCAGGGGGAATGGGGAACACTTCTTGGTCCTACTTTGACTTCCTCCTTGCCTTTCCCCAATAAAAATTTCCCTATCCAATGTCTCTACTGATGTGTGATATTATCTTTGTCAGACAACACAACCATCCCTTCAACAATCAGAAGACATAGATTGATGCTTACACAGCCTTTCCAGCTTTCTTCCTAGTTGTTTTCTCTTCACGTACTTTCTCTGTTGTCCCCTCATGCCCATGCTTCCTCTAGGACACTTACCAGAAAAGAACTCCTCTCCAAACTGTTACCCACATAGTCTGTCTTCTGAGCTTTCTGGATCTATTAAAGTGTGGTCTAGGCCTGCAGCATCCACATATTAACCTGCGACTTTCTTTTCAATCAATAGCAATAGGGCTTCTAACCCCTCTGTACTCCACTGCTGCAGCTGCTCTTTCCCTTTATTGAGGACTAACAGTGGTCCAGGAATAACAATGAAATACAGACATATTACCATTTAATCACTTAAGAAACAACTCCAGGAGATAAATGCTAATAATTGGCTCTAAAGAGATTAAGTAATTTGTAGAAGGACACACTTAGGGTAAGCGAAAGAGTGAGGAATTAATTCTGATCTAATCCTAACTCCTTAACTGCCTTGACAGACCACCTCCATGTTGACTTTTATTTCGGTCTTTATATTCCTCAATCCAATACTGTCTAAAGGAACTTTCTGCCAAAATAAGTTTGTTCTATAGCTGCACTATTTTTATACACAACCCCCTTGCCTCTTCTGGGTATTAAGCACTTACAATGCGGCTAAGGCAACTGAGGAAATACATTTTAAATTTATTCTCATTTAAATTGAAACAGGCACGCATAGCCATTGGCTACTGTATTGGACCACACATCTTCAATACCTCAGCGTCCTTAGATCTTGTCAACAGCACCTTCATGCTGACACTTTGTTTGCCGTTGGTTAAATGTTCACGATCTCATGATTGTTTTCCTGTTTTCTCTTCCTTTTCTGATGTTCTTTTCTTCCTCCAGTTTCTTACATATAAATTGTTCCCAGGTTTCTTTTGTACATTTCCTACATTTTATTCCTGGGCATTAACACTCTTTCCGATGTCTTTAAATATCTTTGTATGAAAGGCCAAGATCTTTTCCTGACAAAAAAATAGAGGTAATGTTCTTCCCAAAGCTCTTCTTCATATTTTCCCTGTTTCTCTTAATGGCATGGCAATTCTTTCAGTTCCTCAGATTCACAACTTCTAATTCTTCTTGTGTGCATATGCCTTTTGTTTGGCTCTGTGAAATCTTTTGCCAAGTTTCAAGGATCCTATCCTCCAAATGTCCCATGTGTGTTCCTATCTCTTTGCTTTCCCAGCTGCAACCCCATTTTTTTTGTGTTTTCCCCCTAAGAGAAACCAATTTAATGCTTCTATTCTCAGCATTTCACAGCATGCAGGACTCAAATGTATACAATAGAAGAAAAAAACCAACAATTTTTTGAAGAGCCTTTAGTATTTTGATGTCTATTGACCTTAGAACTTTAAATCTCAACAACAAAGAAGTATTGCGGATCTCCATAACTTATGCAGAATTATCTGAATTCTATAAACTTTTCTGAACAGAACGGTTACATGTCAAGAATCCGGGAAGCCTAGAAGATGCCTTAACAGTTTTGAGGTTTTATTAAAGCCACTTTTTAAAAATTATTATTATTATATTAAACAAATGTTCTCTGAGAATCAAAGACTTTTGTTTGTTTATTTGTTTGTTTTTTGTTTTGAGATGGAGTCTTGCTCTGTCGCCCAGGCTGGCAGCCTCCGCTTCCCTTTTGCAGATTCGGAAGCAGAGCCTGGGGAAGGTCACATGACTTGCCCATCACTTGATCAGCTTGGGGCCAGCTGGGGCCAGACGGGGTCTCCGGGCTGCAAGTCCTTTCCAATCCTGTCCCTGCTGCCCTCTGTGACAGTTTCTGCCGATTCAGCATCAACAGTTTGTCCCGCAGCTGCCGTGCACACAAACCTCAGCCATCAGATGTTCCCTGAAGCACAGAGTCCCGTTCTCAGAAGCCAACCAAGCTGCCCTTCTGGGCAGTGCTCTCTCACTTCGCGGCCAGGACATGGGCTGTGACTCTCCTCCTTCCTGTGGAGCATCTTCAGCTGATCCACGTCGTGCACGGTGCTGCAGGCGGGGCAGCAATCTATGCTTGTGACATGAGAGTCTTGGCACACGTGAGGTAGGTAGGGTCAACACTCACACCAGCCCTCCAAGCCTGGGAGGCACTCCTCCTCGACTAGGCAGACAAGAATTTGGGCTGTCTCTGCAGTCCTGCAGGAGCAATCCGCTTCCTTCAGAGGGTCTGTGAATTCTCTCGGCTTTCCTGGTATGTTCCTGCAGCAGTTCTGGAGCAAAAGTTCATAATGCAAGTGAGTCTCCAATCTAGTCTTGCCTCCTATCCACCATGTTTCCCTCGGGAACTCTCCAACCCCATTTCTAAGATTCAAATATCAAGTCCTTTGGAATAGTTTGAATAATTATAAAAATTAAATAATTAAATATAGAATAACTATTAACAATTAATAATTATGATTAATTGTAATAATTATTTAAATAGCCTCTCTGTTCCCAGCCTTCACTGATTCTGTTTATCCTAACTACTGCTCTCAAATTAACCACGTTGAAGCTTAGCTCTGAATATTTATTCTCATGCTGTGAAACTTTGAGGGCCCCTGATTAATTCCAGGTAAAGCCCATGTACTTCAGTCCAGATTTGGGCTTCATGACTCTCATTTCCCATCTCTACCCTAATTCCTCTTTCTCCATGAAAAGTTTCTAGACCTTTTGATTGAAAACAAGAAACAAAAACAAAAACAAAACAAAACAAACAAAAAAACCCTCTCTCTGATTTCCCACAGCAGAGTCACTTTCCATCTTGCTATATATTCTTATTTATAAACGTGCTATTAGCTCATGAAGAGTAGAACATTGTTTTATTTGTATTTGTATTCCACACAATACTTAGAATAATGACATACACCTTGTAAAACTCATATAATCTTATTCAATTCTTGATTATTTTTTAATTTAAATTGTTTTAGTGTTTCGTATATACCACCCATCTCTAAGTATTGGGAATACACAGGGGAAACAAAGACATTTCTCTGTTATATGGATTTCAAGGCCTATCAGGAAAGACATTCTGGAAATTATTTTAAAATACAGTGTATGCTTGAGTATTAAATTGTGTTCTGGGTACAGTCTGGCACAAAGGAAAGAGTAATAAAATCTGAGTGGATGACTTAAGGACAGTTTTGTAGAGTAAGAAATCCTGGGAAATCTGGATCTTAAAGTACTCAAAGAAAGTTTATCCAGGAGTATAAAAATGATGAAATCCTAAAGAGTCTGAAGAATTTGAGCAGGGGCCTTGAGGTGTGAAACAGCATGACACATGGAAAGCTACATGCAATTCTGAGTGTCTAGAACACAAGGTGAATAATACATAAAGAAGGAAGGGTAGCGGTAAGGGAATGGTTTAGACCTGAAGCCTTAACTGTAAGCGTATGTGGAGGACTTTGTATACCATCTTAAGAAATGTTGGTTTTCTCCTATAGGGAAGCCATTAAAAGTTTTAAGTAGGAAGAGTAACTTTTCTAGACGTGCTTTTCTGAAAGTCCTCTTTGGTAGGAGAATGGAAGGATTCAAAATGGGAAGCAGCAGAGGCAACTTAAAATTTTGATGGAATACAATAGGCAGAGAGATATTGTCTTAATGCAGTGGCAAAGAAGAGGAGGAGAAAGAACCCAAGGAATGAAGGACTGGTAAGCGGGTGGTAATGGAGTCAATGAAGAAAACATACAATGAAGATAAAATGCTTTGGCAGGAAAAGATGTACTCATTCATTCCTTAAAGCTTTGGACTGGCTGAACTTGTGGAACCTCTAGACCTTCCAGGTATCCATGAGGCAGCTAAACATAGAAATATGATTGCAAGAGGGCAGTCTGTGATGGAGGTATAATTTGGGGTTCATCAAATTTTAGATTAAAATACAAACACGGCTTTGGGAAAAGGATGCAAGGAGAAGCTGGCCTAAAGTCTTTCTGTGACGTGATTTGTCATTGTGTGTGTGTGTGTTGAAAAGAAAAATATCTGTGCTTGAAGGAAACTAATTTCATCTTATTTGCTCTACATAATATAGAAAAAGACTGTCTTCCTTCAAAACCCTTCCTGTTTTATATGGCTTAGAGCAAGAAAGATGAAATTAGTTTCCTTCAAGTATGAATATTTTTCTTGTCAACACACACACACAGCATTTTAAAGAGACCATAATATCTGTTCTTCTTTTCTAATTACTAGTTGAAATGAAAGATAATTTGTGTTAGTGTCTGAGGAATAATGTATTTACAATACAATGAGAGGAGACATTTTTGAGAAAAGTAGAACACGATCTTTTGGTTCCTTACTTCCATTCGTGATTATGTAAAACAGGTAATAACCTCAAAATTTTTGTTATATATTGTTTAGGAGATCAAGTCTTTCTGGAGACAGGAATAAAAATAAAGATGCTCATAGTCTTTCCAGGACTTATTTACTGAGTTTTTGTTTCTAATGTAGAGAAAACATATATTGACTCATCCTTGCAAATGTTTTCAAAAATCCTTAAACTGAGAAAATATTTTGCATAGTATCCCATCATATTGTATACTTCATATACTTAAGCCCCCAACTGTGGTACTGACTTATCATTCTTATAAAGTTTAGTACCTTCACTTCTGTTGATATCAATCAAGGCTAATTTGCTTCATTTTATTCTTATTTTACTTCACTTCATAATTGCAACATAATCTTATGAGCTATTTGGCTTCTCCTGAGAGTGACTATATTATCTAAGGGGCATGTGCACTCTCCAAACTTCGTCTATCTTTTCCTTTTCTTCTTTTGTATGAAATCTGGGGGAACATTTAGCGATTTGTTGAGATACAGGATAACCAACGATGCATAAATTTGAGTTTCACTTTGAGTTCTGGGAAAAAGGAAGCAGAATATTTTGTTCAGAAGGGCCATTGGCCCTGGAATTCTTCCTCTTGATTAGTTGCCAGAGGCTGGGCTGCTGATCTCAGAGTCACAGAGGAAGACCCATCTGTTTTCTCAGGCTTCTCTTCTTAAGGAGAGATGTGAAGGAAGCTCTGTGAAATCTCCAGGGACTGGCTGAAATTCTTGAGACAAGTTTATAGTTTAGCTCTGTGAAGAATCATCCATGACTGTTAAGATGAAACATTTTATTCTGCTCAAATATTCTTAGAGAACATTTTATACTTCAGGAGTTAATTAAAAACAAACAAATAATGCAATATTCTCTTGCTTTTTAATGTCAGTTCTATAATTCAGCTACAAATTTTACAGCAACACTTATTGACAATAATAAAGGCTAGAAATTATTAACAAACACACGTTTATTTATATTATTTTTATCTCAGATAACTTAAAAGGGATTTTTATATTATGGCTATCATTATATTAGTAATATACTCACTTTGCTGTGTAATTTATAAATTTCTATATATTAATATTTCTTTATCATTCACTATTAATAATACATTCAGGCATTATTTTTTAAAAAAATATATTTTAAACAATGAAGTTTATCTAATTGTATTTCATCCTGTACCACATCATAATCATGTTTCTATAATTTGCTCTTACCAGTTTTTTTTTTTTTTTTTTTTTTTAAGATGGAGTTTCGCTCTTGTTGCCCAGGCTGGAGTGCAATGGCACTATGTCAGCTCACTGCAACCTCCGCCTCCCGGGTTCAAGCGATTCTCCTGCCTCAACCTCCTGAGTAGTTGGGATTACAGGCACCTGCCACCATGCCCAGCTAATTTTTGTATTTTTAGTAGAGACGGGGTTTTGCCATGTTGGTCAGGCTGGTCACAAATTCCTGACCTTAGGTGACCCATCTGCCATAGTCTCCCATCTTATCAGTTTTTAGAATCCATTCCCTCACCAGTTGAAACTCAAATTAAGTTATCCTGCTATCTTGTGGTTGCAACTTTAAATAGCAAATGTTGTATTTAGGAGTTAGAATTCAAACTTAGCTGTTGAGATAGAACAACAACAAAAAAATCAGATCCCTGAGAGAGAGCTAAAGTACCCTGAGAGAACACTTGCTCTTAATCAAGATTTCAATAGTGAGTGATCAAATAGCTTTCCCTCAGTGCCCATGTAGACACTGGGAAGAAGGTAGTCACACTGAAAGGACACTAGAGATAGATCTGGAGCCAGAGAGTAGCTCAGCAGTAATGATTAAAATTATCCCTTAGTGGTCCTAAAGACTTAAAGCTCCTACTAATTTTTTTTCAAGAAAGTCAGACTCTGACAAATTGGGCCAAATGATTTTCTAATAGAAAATTAATTCACTGCAGATTTACTACATTTCCTTTTCTTTTTCTGACTCAATCCAGGGTTAGAGTCAAACTCTCAAGGAACTAGCCTTACAAGGATGATGGAACTCCAGTCTTGTGTCCATTTTCCAATGCAGCTTTTTAATTTTGGGTTGCAGCAGTGATTCCTGTTAGAAAGAGAGAAATGTACAAATTTCAGTGTTTCCAGAAGTCTGCACTTTTTCTGGTTCCCTTGTCCTCATTCCCAATCTCAGTGAGACCATTCTTGGGGTAACTTCCATATTCAGTCTGAGAAGACAAAGAGGACTTATCTTCACACCTCTGCTCTTCTGCAGTGACAGTGCCTTGTAAGAGCCTATGGGGCCACATCATGTTGCTAATATAAATTCTTAAAGCAGTGAAATTCCCATTTTGTGGAGGAAGGATTGGCTTCTATTTATAGTCTTCATTTTCACCCTAAACCCCTAAATCCAAAAACTATGTATAGGAAATCTCATTTTATAGAAACTCCGAAGAATGTCCCAGTAGTTAATAAATAACTTTTAATTACACAGTGTTAACTGCAGAGTGAGTACTAGGACAAAGTCTTTCTGAGTTAAACTGAACGTCTTTAATTTCTTAGATACCTTGTGTTTGATCTACGCTGTTTATGCCTCAGCTTTAATTATTAAACCTTTGTTCACTAAATCCCACTGTAATGTAATCAGCAAATAGATGCACATCTGCTCAGTTCTACCACCACCGTTTAAAAACATTTTTTCCTTTACAAAGCCCTGTATTTCCTCTGACTGATGCTGAAAGTATTAATGGTGGCCAAGAGGCTTCTGTCACTTAACGAGTAGCAGGTGTGGTCAGAATAACTTATTATTTATCACTTCCTCACCCAGAATATTGTTCTAGGCTTGTAAGACATTCATGCACTTCTCCATCAATGGCCTCTTTATTTCTAAACGAGCGTTTTTGTGTCTGAAATGAACATTACACTTCACACTAAACCTTGACATTCACTACCTCAGAGACTACCTTCACCTACTGGGGACAGTGATGGAGGTCAGCTAGAGCAACTCTACTAATGTTTCCCAGATTCAGTGATTATTTGAGGTCATGGGGTAAGGTAGTTGGTGTAAAGGAGGGGGTAAGGAGGAAGGAGATGACTATATTTTGATATAGCTTTTATTTCTGGTCTTGATTGTGTGATTGGAAATCCTTCCCACAGTTTGACCACTCCAGATGAATTGGAGCTGATCCATTTGAATTGCTTTGGTTGATGTTCTGTTGTGAAATTAATGAGAAAAATACCTTTTTTGATGCATGATAGTTTTTCTTCTTAAGGCTGAATCCAAATGATGGCCATCTTAAAGATTCATTACATTGGTGGAACATGAATTCTTTGAGAGTAAAGATATTTTAGATTTTGCTGCTTACCTTCCTGGAATTAATCTCACACAATCCTCAGAGCTTCTTGGATTCGTGTTTGATTGAGTTCCTTTCATTTCTTCAGACTTTCTCAGGTCTCTGTTCTTCTGTCAGGATTGGTAGAAATATTTGCAACTGCCACAGACATAAATTTCCTGATTTCATTGTTAAAAGCATCTTGATATCATTCTGAATGAATGTAATCTTACTGTATGAAGGAAAGCGAAGTCTTGTGGCAAGCATTTTCCTTAGTCTTGGTGGGCTTATTGTTCCTTAACAGTGTCTAGATTCATTTGTTTTTCCTTTGCTATGCCACTTGTCCATGGATAAACAACCAGACTTACATAGACGGGTGTTGGATCTTGGGTTTTCTCTTCAGAAACTGCATATAAGTTGCCAGATATTTTTAAAAATGAGTTAACTGAAGGATGGGAGATTAAAAGTTTAATATATTTTTAAAATAAAATTATCAATCTTTATCAGGAACTATTATAATACAATGCTATATGTATTTATAATTATAGTTTAAATATTTATATGAATCTGCACACATTTTTAACAGCTAAAATCATTTTAGACTTTAGCATTTGTATGCTCTCTGGGTTGAAGAACCCTTGAGAATGAAGTTCAAAGTTTACTCACTATGTATGCTTGGGATTAGTCCAGTAAACATCCTTTTCTGGAAGTAAGCTAACTTTTTATAGCCAAGGTGGTGTTATGTGAAGGAAATGGGAATTCAGCTGCAGTTTTGATTTTGTGAACACCTCAGTAGAGCTTTCGAATATGTAAGAGTTGATTGGACTAGTATCTCCTGTATGTTGTTCTGACCATTTTAGTTCAACTTTCTAATTATTACGTACATATCTAACTTATATTTAAGAAGGAAGATGTCTGTAGAAACCATTTGATATCTAGGTAGTTATAAGCCCACTTAAGCCTTCTTTTCCTGAAAGCAGGAAGACACCATTTGCCAAATGTAAACAAAACTGAGCACCACAGACCGGTTGCTTCTGTAACTAGGAACCCACAACTTCAAACGTTGCAAATTTAGCATTACATAGCTAGGGTGAAAAGAATTTGGTAAACACTTTACATTATTTGAAGAAACATTTATCGATTAAATCTAATATTCAGTATTTGTTACCTTATCTTCTGGTTACCTTTCGGCAAGAATCTACAAAGCATTTTAAGCTTTGAGGTTTCTAGCATTTTTTCCTTAATTTGAACAGACAATAAATCTCCTATTTAAAAGTTTCAGAAATTTAACACATTGTACACTAAAATGTATGGTCTTCTTTCTTTACTTTAAGAATATAATCCAGGATTATCTGCAACCAAATGGGACAGCAATAAACTGATCCAGTCTGTTAGAAATAGAGTAGAAATCATTTAATCCAAGTAGAAGAGAAAGAAGTCCCACCCATATTTTGGGGATTCTGACATTTTTTTTTTTTTACTTGGATCAAATGAAAAAAGTTGAAATGTCAAAATCTAATTAAGGAGTTTTATGAGGAGAGAAACTTGTTCAATGACTCCCTTCTTCTCAAAGGGAACAGTAAGACAGCAAATGTAATGTGGTGTAGAGATGCTAATTCCTTAAGGAAGTTTATACTCCAAACAGATGAGAACAATCTCTCTTCCTTTAAGTATTCAATTCACCAATGGTTGTTCTCAGGTTGGGGTCCTAAGAGAGAATGATGGACCCTAGATACGATGGCTAGATCACCTTCTTGAAATTGACTCAGTAAATATCATGTTTTTTCTAGGGGGTAAAATACCAAGAATAGTGGAACTGGTGTGCCCCTGGAAGTGGGGACACACCTACATGAGCTTGAGCTTTGTAGAGAGGAAGTCTGCAGCAATGTCAGCAATGTCTCAGTATGTCCTTTTATAAGAATCTTTCCCAGTTGGCACTCTTTCTATTAATGATCTCTTCCCACCGTTAGAGAACACAGAGAAGTTAGACAGAATCCAGCCAAGTAGGCCATGTCCTATTAACCCAGACAATGAAGGTTTACCAATGAATGAAACTACAAATATTAAGAAATATTTCAGAATAAAATGGAGGTGAAAACTTTATGGTAGGAATGAAAAGACTCAGGTTTAACACTAACTTCTTGCTTGCTTTTGATGTGCTTCCCTTTTATAATGAATTATCTCAATGATGTGATGCTCCTGAAAACCACAGTAGTAGAAATCTCCGTGGTAGATATCAGAATGCAGTTTATCCAAATGCAGAACATGTCCTGTTCCTGTCAATTAGGGAGAAAATAAATTATTTCCTAAAGTCTTTATATTTATTTTGAGAGGCACAAATCATAGTTTTGTAATCCCTGAGAAGCCACCGATAACAGATATTTTGAATAAACGCAGAGTATCAGCCACAGCATAAACTAGATGCCAGACAAATTGAATTTTTATAAAATTTATGCTTTCTCCATTTGTTTTCACTTTGCTGCTAGGTAATTCAGACACTATCTTCTCCTTCAAATTATCTTTAGCAAAGGTCCAACTAATCTTCACTTATGTATTAACTGTGGAGGGATTTTACCTTGCACAAAAATAATCTGCTTTTCAATAAGGACCTCCTGACAGTCAAAGCATTCCAGCTTTAAAGTGAAATGAATGAATGCTGGCAATTCAGGGCCTTCAAAGAGAAAGAGTGATAATTCTGAGGACACTTTTGTGTTCTTTGAATGAGGATCCTGTGAATGGCCCCATATTCCATTGAGGCCATTCTGGTCCTATGTGTGCGGTGAAATAACTTCCTGCCTTGCCTCCGATCTGCCCCAAGCACTGTCAGCATTATAGGACTGGGTGTGTAGAGTTTATATTTCTACTTGGAAGGGCCTTGAAAGATCCCTTAAGAGAGCTATTACAGTCTTTTGTACCTCTCATTCTTCTTGCAGAGTCTAGAGGGAATTAGGAATTGGGGAGCATTCTGTCTCTCCCCTAAGGGTGATTAAGAATCAAGTTTCTTGAGGATGTAAAGCTATAACCTTCTTAATGGATAGAAACTTCATAAATCTAATCCTGACTGCTGTCGTATATTACTTCCAAAGCTTTTTTGTTTTGTTTTGTTTTTGAGATAGAGTCTCATTCTATTGCCCAGGCTGGAGTGCAGTGGTGCCATCTCGGCTCACTGCAGCCTCCGCCTCCCGGGTTCAAGCAATTCTCCTGCCTCAGCCTCCCAGGTAGTTGGGATTACAGGCATGTGCCACAACGCTTGATTTGTGGTTTTTTTTTTTTTTTTGTATTTTTAGTAGAGTCGGGGTTTCCCCATGTTGGCCAGGCTGGTCTTGAACTCCTGACCTCAAGTGATCCGCCAGCCTTGGCCTCCCACACTGCTGGGATTACAGGCATAAACCTCTGTGCCAGGCCTGTTTCCGAAGTTTTCTGTGGGTGTCCTGTTATTTTAGAGAACTTGAATCTAGATGGGACTTTTGGATTTGATTCTGTTTGCTTATGTATCTGTTTTATTCAATTGCTATTGTTAGTGGAAGGAGTTAATGACATAATTCGTGAGGAAGAAAGCCTGGTGGAATTTTAACAATAGCAAGAAACAGTGGTGTGCTAATTTGGTCATTGTACATATCCCAGCTTGGTATCTCAATTTTAACAGTAGCTTATGTGCTAAGTCATGCATACAGATGTTGAAGATACTACCTCAGGAGATCTTTCAGGCTGCGAAGACTATTATACCTAGTGTAGTTTATTACTGAGATGCTCACACCCTCTAGGGAGCAGCTAATTTGTGCAGCACACATGATCTTTTGCTTGTTGTCCAAGACTAGTAGAATACATATGTCTCTGTATATAACTTAAGATATTTAAGAAGTCATAAAATGACAATTTTTGCTATTACATGAAAAATTTTTATCTCATATATAGTATGAAGAATTGGACATTCAGTTATGCATTTGAAATATGCAAGAATGAAGGCCACTTTAAAAAATTGGGTCTATTTTTAAAATATGAAAACAAACTAATAATCTATCTTAGTATGGTATATAGTATTGCATACGTTTGAAAATGGAATCATATTTTGCTGAGCTGGAAATTGCCCTGATGTTCAAAGTGTTTTGTATAAAAAGATTAAACAATATTGAGATTCATCTTTAAAAATAATTTTAAAACTCTCATTAGGGTATACTTTTCTAACACTAGGTTGACTTAAAAACCAAATCTTAGCTTGTGAGAATTAGGGTGTGATCATATAATTCTTGCTCTTTTTCTTTCAGTAAGAACATAGAATTCTATTGATTCCTTTATTAACTTAAATATTTATTTTATGTTATTCAAACTAATAAAATGTGAGAAGTGTGGATTCCTAATAATGATACAAAAATAGGTCAGAAAGCGCCATCCTTCCGGCTTGTATCAGCTGATAGAAGAATGTTCTGTTCGGTTTCTGCAGATCCGTTGTGTGTTAAGGCGCGGGCAAGGGCTAAGGTAGGAGTTGCTTCCTACTCCTTGTACAAAATAGGATCTGCACATTATCAACAGGATGGAAATAACCAAACAGCAGTGATTATGAATGACTTTATCTGACCAATCTTAATCTTTTCCAAGCTTAAGCAAGCTTTAAAAAATGGAAATCCTTATTAAGACTTTGCTCCTTGCCATGATCTAAGGCAGAGCCCTCCAAAACAGTAACCTATAATTGGGGTCTACGAAATGGAGGACTTCCCACAATAAAGTAATTCTGCTTCCTGCATCTGCTGGGAAGTCTTTAGAGTAAATCTAACAAATGTTCACAAGGAACAGTTCCAGAAAATGTTACTTTCTCTTTAAAGGAGATGTGACTGTAATGAGTCTCTCTCTCTCTCTCTCTCTTTCTCTCTGTCTCTCTCTCATCTCTTACTGGTTTGCTAGAATTAGATGATACAGTAAAATGAGCTCCATGGCAAGGAGGTTGGATTACTTATTTTTGTAAAATTAATTTGTTAATAATGTATACTTCTAGTCACGGAATTTCCTACTATGTTCTTTTTGGAACTTTTGTCATTAGTCTGAAGACCTACTGTACCTGTTCTTTCTTCTGGATATTTTTCAGTGATCTTTGACTAATCAAAACTAGCATTTTGGCCTGATCTAGCATTATGTAATAAAAATGAAACCCTTCTCCCCCCAGTAAGAGAGCAGTTGTAACTCTATATCTAATTGCCAAAAATAAATAATACTATTTATTTCTATAGAGAGAACTTGAAAATAGTAACACTTACAGTTTTAAATTAGAGGTCCACATAGAATAGTATAACACAAAATGACATGGAATATTTTAGCACAACGGTGGAAACCAAGAGATCTGAGCTCTATTAGAGTAAATGACTAGTCAATGACTATAAGCCTTTCAACAATGAGGACTTCAGTTATTCTTATCTGTGAAGTTAAAAAATGGGGTTATAGATGTACTGAATTATTTTTATATTATAAAATTACATAATTTACTGTGAAATTTAAGTGGCACATCCCTTTTTGTGCTGTTCTGACTACTAAATAAGATAGTATATGGAGAGTCCTAATGTGGTGCCTGGGACTCGGGAAAGAATGGATAAATGGCAGTGATGTTCCCGATGGTTTTGTGAATTACGTTTTCACTTAAAACATGTTACTTTAGCAATAACCACAAGATGGCAGTAAACATCTTCATAGTTAAGTTTTTTTCTATAATTATGCTGCGGAAGGAACTGGGTGTATTATTGTTTCAGCGACTTCCAAGTGGAACAAATGAAATAGTTTTCTCACTTGAAAGGAGAGCAGTTTTAAGATTTTATGTATACATATATGCACACATCAGTTTCCAAGCTGCTGAAGATTACATACCTTGATACATTTTTCACCTAACCACGTGTCTTCTGAAAAACTCTGAATACATTTTGGTCCCCTTCTATGTGGACTGATGCTTCTTGGATAGTGGATTCTCCTTCAGCCTTCATGTCTATCTATGAGGATAAAAGAGAGAAATAAATTATAGTTCAAATTTTGCACTTTGGCTGGTGAATCCTGGGCATAATTTGAGTATTATGTGATACAACCTCAAAAATGAGGTGATTTTTTAAAATAACAATTTTCTTTTTAATGAAATGAAGGCTAGCTAGCTAGAAAACATAATCTTAGTTTAAAGAGTCATGAAAAAGGAAATCTATTTAAAAGATTAAAGCCATTTGAAATCTATAAATGAGCATTGAGTAGGGGAAAATGTGTTTTCCTGTGATGGTACACATTGCACATACTTTACTCCAGTACGATTAGCATGGAAGTGTCAGTTCTTACTAAGAAGAGTTGGAACTCACACATTCATCATCACCGTGTTCTTTAAATTGATTTTTTTTTTTTCCTATGGTGGATTTCTTTTTGTTTGAAGGGTCCAATTTGGTTCAGAAGGAAACATTTGACAATGAAATATGTAGGAGCCACATGTATATATTATAATTATTTGACTAGCATATGACATCAGTTAAGTTATACAGAAAGTCAAAATCAAAATTCTGATTCTTTCAAATGAAAAATGATCTCAATTTTTGTTTCCTGTGAAAGGTTATTTGTATAAATTGACCTGTATGGCACCAAAATAGTAAGATGTCTTACAATTAAGTTTGCTCATAGAAAACATTAAAGAAAAAGATTTTTATTAAAATAAAGATATACATTTATGCACATTTTTTAAAAGCACTGCAAAAAATAAAGGTTTGTAAATGAAGGAACTCTGGACTGACGCTTGCCCATATTGAGAACATAGAAACACCATTGATATATTTCTTCACATTTATAAAATTACACAAAAGTTATATACAGCGAA
>NW_012099732.1:660054-675229 GCF_000951045.1 Mandrillus leucophaeus
CTTCCTTTCTTCCTTCCTTCTTAAATCAGCCAGCATCATAAGAATTCTGAGAGCTTTCAAAATCTTCAGCTTAGCTCTAATACTAGCTCAACTATAATTATTGTAATTTAAAAAAAAAAAAAGAAAGAAAAAAAGAAAAAGGCAAAGCCACAGATTGAACTGTTGGTAAAAAGAGCAGCTTGGATGGGGACATTTAGATGGGAAGAGAGTGGTAGTGGTCACCATCGAAGTAGGTCAAGAAATCTTATCTGATTTTCTGGTAGTATAAAAATGTAATTGGCGATACACTTCAGTAATGCCTTATTTGATATGATAAAGTATTTTAATTTAATTTGATTAAAGTCACTTTAACTCAGCATCCACTATGTAGAGGGTTATTCCCTCCAAAAATGTATTTTTTTCTTCTTGTACTTGGCTGAAGTATAGTGACTAGATTCTTGGATAAAGAGCCTGGCATTTTGAGTTACTGTTCTGGCATTTACAAAGCCACTCAAACTCTTTGCTAAAGTCTTCAGTTTTTCATCTGTACAACAAACATCTTTTGCTAGAAAATCTCTGATGTCATGGTCAGGGCTCATGTTCTAGATCACCTAGACCAGTTTATTTTCAAGACTTTGTTCTATATAATTTTAAGGTTTTCTCAGAAACATATAGGGGCTGCCTTTGCAGAAATTGGTAAATATACTGTTGGCCAAGTTTCAGCCAGAGCAACCTCACCTTTACCTTCACTCATGTGGATAAGAAGTAAGCTTTTATTTGAAGAAGCTCTCTACCTTAAAATGGTTGAGAGCCACTGATCTGGTCTGGATTTTCCTCTCCCCTTATTTTATAGAGGAAAGACAAAGATCCAAACTGGTTAAGTGGTGGGTTTAGGTCACATGGTGTAAATAGAACTCCACCCACAATCCAGGTCCTGACCTCCAGGCTACAGCTCTGCACCTCCACTACCCTTCCCTGTGCTTTGTTTCTGGTGGAGTTAGGCTGCTACCTCTCTGCATTTCAAGCATGAATCTCCCACTTCTTCAAGGGGTAGTTCAGCCTATTGAAGAATAATATCTTCTTTTCTCTATTGGCACCAGTATGATGGAAAACAGAAACTTACTCATTCTTCTCCACTCTGTTTTAATGTACTTAGTAACAAATGGCTTCAACAAATTCTGCTAGCTAATTGTTGTTATAGAGAATGGTTCAAAATAATATGTTTCAAAACCAAATTGCTATTTTCAGCACATGTCACCCAATATTTAATAGCATAAGACCATCCAACCCCATTCAGCAGATCCAATATTATATAGAGAGTACATTTTTGCAAACTAGAATAGAGCACAGTGGGAAGTTACATGACTCAAAGTAAGACTTGAATGGATGCTTTATTATGGTCATGCTCTAAAGCATAGAACTCCTAGGTCTTGATTGCATATTTGTCAGTGTGTTGGAGCAGACCCAGAGATGAGGTCTGAGGAAATTCTTTGCTCTGCCAATACGGGTTTATTGACCCACCTGTGTGTGGAGGTGTGCTGACCATTTATTCAGCAACAAGCCTTGATTAGGCAATTTAATTACTACAAGAAACTTACTCAGCAGATTGTCAAAGAATATGGATTTGCCCTTAATCAGCAGTTCAGAATATTTGCACTGCAAGTTCTAGCCAGAGAACATAATTTTGAATTCTTTGCTGTTCAATTCCTATCAAAATCTTGCTTTTGAGAAATTATAATCAAGGAGGATTGACTCAGACTACAAAAGTCATTGAATGTATTTTAAAATCTTTGTATTACACCATCAGAATGTTGCACACTTACACCATGTAGCCTCTTCTAAAATTGATTTAAATCAATTGTATTGCGCATGTGACATTAACTCGTATGGACTAAACAAAGGAACCCTACTTAAAGTTCTTAAAGGGGTATCACTAAGGAACTGGGTTGTTACATCTCATAGTATGATTTTAATGAAAATTTATGGATGAAGTTCTTTTCAGATATCTAGTATCAAGAAAGATATCTGTACCTAAGTTTAAAAAGAATTCTTATGAATACCATGAATGTTTTTACTGGTTTTATTTCATTCTTTGTTTTGATTGCTAGGAAGCACTGAGTTGAATCTGCAGCCCACCTCTATCATATATATTAATAGGTGCATTTATAAAATGCATTTTAAAAAAAATTTGCTAAATTTTTTGTTTCCCTTTCATATGTTTTACCTTATTATTTGTATTATGAGAAGAAGTCATAGATTTATTTCTTTTCCAGAATAATAAATACATATGAACATAAATAATCAAATCTTGAGGTTAAGGATAATAAGTATAGGCACCTGAGTATTAATCTGGGTGTCTGTGCTATCTCTTGTCCTAGTCATTACCAAGACATACTACCTCTCAATCCTAGTCATTACCAAGACATATTACCTCTCAATCTCTATCTGTTTCTCTTTTTCCGCACTTCTAGTTCTACTTCTACTGGCAGTAGAGCTGCAATTAAAGAGAGAATTGACTGTGTTCTCTTGTGGTCAGTGAGAATAAATGTAAGCAGATCCCAAGAATCATGTCAAAGGTATATATGACAAAGGGAAAAAATGTTAAATTGATGCCTAGAAAGAAGGTAAACGAAAAGGAGAGGACCCAGGAAACTGTAAGACTGGATACTTCCTTGGGGAGGGGGTAGGAAGGAAACTTTGGAACTATTTCCCTTAAGAAGCAGATATGAAATTTAAAGGACAAATTAGTTATCTGAGTGATGAGCATTGCACACCTCTGCTTTGTTTCTACTTGTAGTCACTAATAAATAATCTCAATGTTAATTATAGGAATGCATTTTTTGTGTGTGGAATTTGAGGGGATGGGTTTCCTGTCTGGGGCCACAGGGGCAGCAGAGAGGGAGAATGCAAGGTCATGGGAGCTCAGATGACCAGGTTAGTTTCTGATACTGAGAAACTATCATTCTCAGGGAGTGGCTTAAGCTTCCCAAAGTCAAGAAATTGTGTAGGAAGGAAGAAGATTCTAGTCAAATTTACTTAAATCTCTGAATGACTAAAGACCATACTGATATTTGTTAGAACAGGGTAATCACACAATTTATTATCCATACCAGGATACTTTTGAGGGTGTAGAGGGTGTTATTAATAAATATGCTGTAACAACAGGTGTATATCTGCATTGTCTCAGACACAATGGGACAAATGTCTGCTCCACATATAACACGTAATCGTTTTCATTGTATTGAGCAATGACTTGAAATGCACTTTTAAGAAATACCTAGTTGCAATGAGTATTTACAAATAATCTTGAATATACACACTTAAATATTCAACCTAAGCTGAAGCTCACCCATGACGTATTTTCCAGTTTCCCCCACTCTTTGCTCTCCTTCTTTTTGACCATAGACCAAGCCATTCTAGATTGACTTATCTTTCTCTTTGATCCCATGGACCCATTCCATGTCTGAATTCTCAGTTACAGGCCTAGGCTATATCACATAGTAGTTTTGTCAGTATTCTTCACTAAACCTTATTACTCATGGTTTATACTCCTATAACATATCATAATCCCTGGCACATAAAATATATCTAGTAATTGTTTATTAATTGAATGAATGAGTTGAAATATCCTTTGTAGTCAATGCCACACATCTTTTTAATTCATCATCTCTTATGCCAACATGCTCTGAAGCAGCAGGCTGAGTTTTATACACTTGTACCATGAAAGCGTACAGGTGCTTGGGTTAGACTGCTAGGTTGAAGGTAGGAGAGGAGCTGAGAGGTGTAATGGATAAGAATTGCTGTCAGTTAATTCCTGGGAGCATCTGAGCCTAAGTGTTGATCTTCGTGATGCCAACTTTTCTCTCAATACCTGCAGGGAATGCATTTCAACTTTGAGAGAATGACTGACTTTTGTTGGATTTTCTGATCTTACTAAACATGTTTTCTTCTAATGCACTGCCAACAAACCACAGATTTCTAAACATTTTGAGATCTATGATTTTTCATATTTTGAAAGGCTGTGCACTGACAAAGCTATGTTGTGGGAGGTGTGAGAGCTGACATAATAGACTGCAACAGTTCTCTGAAAGGAGCATTAAAATCTGTCTCCTACAATAAATTTGTATTCCATTTAGAATCGGTCTGATTTTTTTTCCCCTGTGATACTGAAGATTGAGAAGATGTACATAATTTATTATTATCTGCTTTTTAGGAGGTGTACTGCTAAATTAATGTATGTTTGAAATGTGTTCTGTTTCTTCCAACTTTTGAACGTTAATAATTGCTCTTTCAAAATTGATTAACTTCAGCAATAATGAGGAAAATGATATTAAATATTTATCAGGTAGATGCAACTCAGAAAAGTGAAAAGATACTTTTCCCAAGGTTATGTTTGTTGACATGTAAGGTAGTCTGACTTAATTCTTTCTTGGTCCTGTTCCATTTTACAGACCTTAAATGACTGCTGGATTTGATGTGCTGCCATGTTATCATTACCTTTCATCTCTTCAACATCTTCCTTCTTCAAAAACATTATGTACAGCAACTGTAATAGGCATCTGTTGTTGCCCTTATTGCCTGGCATCTAATTCCCCTCTTATTCAAAATTGTTGTTCAATTTTGTTTTGGGACACCAAATCTCTCCTGATGGCAGCTATGTGTTCTGAATAGTCTCTACCCTACTTTTAGTTACAGCCTTGAGTCATCATCAACTAAACCCAGCCAACAATCCCATTCTTCAAGCTATTCCAAACTTTAATCAGAGTCAATGAGACACAAGATGTTTACTGATGTTTCTAGAACATGGATATTTTCTCTCTTCTCATGGTTAATATGGTGTGAGCATGCAATATTTGGAACTGTAGTAACCATTGGTTATTACCAGGTCTATTACCAACCCAGAACTGTTGGTAGGCCCCTTTGGAGAGCTTGAGGACACAGTAAATATCATTGATAGAAAAGCAAAGGGACAGAGAAGAATGGAGTTTTTGTGACCACTTTCAAGCCACTGGATGAAGCCTCTCCTGGATTCAGATCTGCCTCTGGATTTGCAGTAAAATCAGCCAAGTATGTATTTCCTTTAGAAATTTCAAGCTAATTTGAGTGGAGATTTCTATTCCTTACAACTGAAAACATTAACAAAGAAACTCTTGATATGTAGGGATTTCCGAATAAATCAGAAATGTTTTGATTTATCACAGTTTTCAGATTAGAAAAGTGATAGTTAGGGAAGAGTGGAAATTGAGATAGGAAGTTAGAATTGACTTGTGGGGGTGGGACATTTGATAACAGAAGAAGAATTGATTGCATCACCATTTTGGGGAATGGGTAGGAGTTACCACTTCTAAACGAACAGTCTTTCCTACCAAAGATCCTTGAACTGAGAAGAGGTATCTTTCATGACTATAGTGGGTAGTGGAAACATTGGTTATAGAATGTCTGTAAGATCTAATGTTGATTATGACTTGTTGAAAAGATGTGATAGGCAGTTTATATTGAGTGTACTGCTTTATAATTTCTAACTCAAATGAGATTTTTTTTGGAATATTTTCTGAAAAAGCATAGGTAACATATAATATTTGCTACGTTAAATGTTAACTGTTGCAATTTTTTTGGCATTATCTCAACCATGTACAGTATCTACTTCTTTAATCTACCTCATTATTCATTCTCTTTTTTCCATTTATTTTATATTCTTATACTATATTTTTCATTTTATTTTATTTATTTTAATTTATTAAATAATAGTGTCCTTGGATTGCAACCACAGGAGTTACCTAGTATTACTACTAGTACCAATCATTAAGAAATTTCACTCTCTATATAGCCCATGATCTTTTCGCTTTCTGAGAAACATGTTTTCATATCTAGGGTCTATAAGCTATAGAACCTAGTGAAAACGCAAATCACCAAAAACATACACGGCCTTAGACTTATCTTTCATAAATGATCCAAAGAGATTTAGAAATTATAGAGATCATTCACATGGGTATAAATTAGTTCTACTTTAAAAATTAAACTGGTAATAAATTAGATAGGATCTCTAGAACACAGTTTTTCTAGGGAATCAACTCAAATGTAATAAGGAATTGCCAAGGAAGTATAAAATGAGAACGACCAATTTTCTAACCAGAAAATACAGGTGTTTTTTTTGTTTTTTTTAATGCAACAGACACAAAGTAGTCATTTTGTTATTTTTAGACAAATTCCTATGAAATAAAAATTAAGTAGTAGTTCTGATATATTTGACTCTTTTTCTAGCATAGAGTTTCACCTTAAATTTTGGTTTAATATCTGGACCACTTTCACTTATATGATAACATTTTCTTTTGAAAATAATTTCAACATTTTGACTTTATCTTCCTAATGCTTTTTGTAGGTAGTAAGGTAATTGAGGGAGAGAGGGTAATATGGGAAACAAGTTACTGTTATTTCTTCTTTTTCTCTATTTCATATGCTTCCTCTATTTAACAAGATACTTTGCCTTCCTGTGGCTCAGGGTCCCTATATATAAACTGTTCTTTATAATATTATCCACCTTATTGGTTTGTTGTGAGGATGAAATGAGTATGTATATTTGCAGCACTTAAAAATCCTTAGAATTGTATGCATAGTTTATGGGTTTCTATACATTCTACAAGCGGAGTCACCGACTGCCTTTTCTGTAGATTCTCTTTTCACAAATATTTGGGTAGAGAATAGCCTTAAAATATAGAGATAGTATCTGCCTCTGGAAGAGATGGCAGGTTTACATACCATCCAGTATAATTAAAATAATATGTTATTCAGAGTGAAGATCAAACTGGTTCGTTAACTTCTCATGATAAAAGATCATTATAAAAAATCATTCCCATGTAAAAGGCTTTTGTTCTCCTGTAATACAACCCACTCTGTGTGCAGGCTGACTTGTCCCCCCTCTTTGTGTCACCCTGTGAGAACTGAGGTTCAGGAAACTGGTGAAAATGCTATGTTCTGGGTACTCTCATTGCTGTGGGTAAGAAATACTTCTGTCTCTGATCCAGGAAACTTGTGTTTTCTTCAGTTTTCTTGATACTGTAACAAGGTAACTTCTTAGCTTGAAGTAGTATAAAAGCTCAAACTCTTCACAGTTCCTAACAAAGTGTGTGGCACATAGAAAGTGCTAAATGTATTATTTATTGTTGTCATTATTATCATCATCATTCTTTTCACAAAATTGAATTCTTTGACTAAGAGGGAACTATTAAAATATATTGCGAGTACTTCTGTTTATAATGTACACTAGGCACCAATTCCTGGTGCAAATCCAACTGCACACAGAAATACAAAGCTTACAATAATGCACAATGCTAACCAATTAGCAAAATCTATTATTTACACATTCAAAATCAATGTAAAAAATAAAAGCAAAAATCAGATTCCTCAGAAACAAGAAACAGTAGCAAGACAGACTTTATGCCTGTAACTACAGGCATAAATTTTAACTAACTTATTAAAAGACAACCCAGATAGAATTCAAAACAAAAAAAAATTTATTATGTGTATGGGAACATATCCAATAGAGAATAGCAAAATATAAATAATTAGTATAAATTATAAAACAAAAAGAAAAATACTGCAGGGCAATCAGACAAAATTTTAAGCAATGTAGAAATCAATGTATAAACATTATATATTAAAATAGGCATATGTTTTATGAACACTGCTATAAATTGAATGTTTGTGTCTCCCCTAGATGTTTATGCTGGAGCTTTGCTTCACAGTGGGATAGCATTTGGAGGTGAGACTTTTGGGAGGTGATTAGATAATTGGGGTAGAGCATTCATGAAGTAATCAGTGCCTATGTAAGAAAAGTGAGAGAAATGGCCTCTCCTTCTCTATCACTTAAAGGAATAGCAAGAAGGTGCCTATCAGTAAACCAGGAAGAAGGCCCTTACCAGACACCAAATATGCTGGCATCTTGATTTTGAATTTCACAGCATCCAGAACTGTGAGAAAAAAAAAATTGTTGTTTAAACCACGCAGGCTATAGTATTTTGTTATAGTATCCTGAGCAGAGTAAGACAATCCCATTGTACAATAAAAAATATTTATTAATTTAGTCACTTATTCACTCAACAAATAAAGAATATGGGAAAATCAGTTGAGAGGCCATTGCTCTCAGTCAGTTGGCAGATGTTGGCAAGTTAGTGATGCCAATGGAGAATGATGAATAGATTTGGCATATATTTATTTAACAAAGTGAAATCAATGTGTAAGTCGGTAGAAGGTTTATGGACGAGGGCCAAAAATGATTTCAAGGTTGTATAATCAATTCATTGATACTGATGTTGTTCTTTGAGTTAGGAAACACTTGGAGAATATGCCAGGTTAGAAAAATAACACATTTTCTAATAACAAAATATGTAGTGCAAAAATAGGAAAAATACAAAATCAGAGACTAACTGACTGAAATGTGTCACTGGAGACTTTATAGCAATCATTCATTTATCAAGATATTAACTGAAAGTTTAAATAATTATAAATAAAATAATTATTATTTGTGATAATACATAAACATGTATGTATGGTGTATACACATAAATACCACAAAGAGATGATGAATTATTTGTGTAAGTTCTTAGGGACATTTTTAAAATCTCATATTATTATTTCCAGTTATTGCCAGATGCAGTAATAACTAAATAAGGAGTTAGAGTAACATAATTTATAATATTGTGTGTTTGTACATGTATAAACTGTGAAACAAGAACTGTATTATCTTTGCATGCCATTAAAACCTTTCCAAAAATAGTTGTCATAATTGTCCACAGTGAAATCTCAATAAATTTAAAAAGACAAAATTATATAAATCACACAATGTAACAAAACTAAAAACTAGTGACAAATTTGAACAACAAATCAAAACCAAATGTAAATTTTAAAATACAGTCTCACAGTTAACTGTTGAGCTAAGAAAAAATTAAAAATACTATTTCAAAGTATTTATATAGCAAATTCTGAACATTTCATGTCAAAACTTAGAGGAACCATTAAAGATATACTCAAGACAAATTTTTAAAAGGGGTAAAGAAATATATTGAAAAGAAGAATGGAAAAAAGAAAGAAAATGAATAAAGGAAAGAACAAGGAAGGAAGGTAAATGGGAGGGATGGAACAAAGGAAAGAGAGAGGAATAAGGAGAAAGGCAAAAAGAAGGGAGGGTAAGAGGAAAAAAGGAAGGGAGGAAGGCAAATGACTCAACTCAAAACCAAATAAATAATTGAAGACAGCTTAAGCAGACAAGTAGTAAACATAAAAGCAGAACATTAAGCATTAGTGACAGGAAACACACACACACACACACAGAATTGTAAGGACACCCAATGTCTATTTTGTTAAATAAAACCACAAAAACAAGTTTAATTTCTTGTTTTTCAAATCCAACTGGGAGGGGTATAAATCACAAAATTAAGAATGAGATAATGGAGATAATAGATATAGAAGTCATAGAAACATTTTAAGAAAATAATATTTACAAACTTTTGCTAATAAATTTGAAAATGTCAATGAAGAAGTAACGTTTTTCTGACAAATATAAACTCTGAATCTTTATTCACAAAGAAAAGCCTGAAAATTAACTGTATCAGTCTGTTTTCACACAGCAGTAAAGATATTGTGTGAGACTGGGTAATCTATAAAGGAAGAGGTTTAATTGACTCACAGTTCCACACAACTGAGGAGACCTCAGAAAACTTATAATCATGGGAGAAGGTGAAGGGGAAACAAGGCACTTTTTACATGGCTGCAGGAGAAAGAAAGGGAGAAGAGGGATGTGTCAGACACTTATCAAACAGCCAGATCCTGTGCAAACTCACTCACTATCATGATAACAGCATGGGGGAAACTGCTTCTATGATCCAATCATCTCCCATCAGGTCCCTCCCTTGACATGTGGGGACCACAATTTGAGATGAAATTTGGTTGGAGACAGAGAACCAAATTAATCTCATTCTGCTCCAAGCCCTCTCAAATCTCATGTCCCTTTCACATTTCAAAATCAATCATGCCTTCCCAACAGTCCCCAAAGTCTTAATTCTTTCCAGCATTAACTCCTAAGTCCAAGTCCAAAGGTCCATCTAAGACAAATCAAGTTCCTTCTGCCTATCAGCCTGTAAAATCAAAAGCAAGTTGTTACTTCCAAGATACAATGGGGGTACAGACATTGGAAAAATGTCCCCATTCCAAATGGGAGAAATTGGCCAAAATAAAGGGGACACAGGCCCCATGCAAGTCTGAAACCCAGTCAGACAATCATTAACTTTTAAAGCTCCAAAATCTCATTTGAGTCCATGTCTCACATCCAGGGCACACTAATGCAAGGGGTGGGCTCCCAGGACCTTGGGCAGTTTCACCCCGTAGCTCTTCAGAGTATGATCTCTGTGGCTTTCATGAGCTGGCATTGAGTGCCTAAGGTGCAAGCTGTTGGTGGAACTACCATTCTGGGGTCTGGAGGACAGCGCCCTCTTCTCACAGCTCCACTAGCCAGTGCCCCAGTGTGGACTCTGTGTGGGGGCTCCAACCCCACATTTTCTTTCCATGCTGCCTTAGCAGAAGTTCGTCATGAGGGCTCTGCCCCTGTGCAGACTTCTGCTTGGACATCCAGGCGTTTTCATACATCCTCTAAAATCTAGGTGGAGGTTCCCAAAGTTTAACTCTTATCTTTTGCATAACTGCAGGCCCAGCTACACATGGAAACCACCAAGACTTGGGACTTTCACCCTCTGAAGCAGTGGCCCCAGCTGTACTTTGGCCCTTTTAGCCATGGCTGGAGCTGGAGTGGCTGGGAAGCAGGATGTCATGTCTCAGGGCTGCACAGAGCAGTGGAGACCTGGGTCTGGCCTACCAAACCACTTTTTTTCCTCTTAGGCCTCCAGGCCTCTGAGGGGAGGGGCTACTGTGAAGATCTTTGACATGCCCTGGAGACATTTTCCCCATTGCCTTTGCTATTAACATTTGGCTCCCCAATATTTATGCACATTTCTGCAGCTGATTTGAATTTCCTCTCAGAAAATGGGCTTTTCTTTTCTATCACATGGTGAGGGTGCAAATTTTCCATGCTTTATGCTCTGCTTCCCTTTTAAACATAAATTCTAATTTTAAATCATCTCTTTGTGAATGCATATAACTGAGCACTTTCAGAATAAGCCTGGTTTCCTCTTGAATGCTTTGCTGCTTAGAAATTTCTTCCACTAGATACCCTAAAATATCTGTCTCAAGTTCAAAGTTCCACAGATCTCTAGGGCAGGGCAAAATGCCACCAGTCTCTTTGCTAAAGCATAGCAAGAATGACCTTTGCTCCAGTTCCTAGTAAGTTCCTCATCTCCATCTGAGACCACCTCATCCTGGACTTCATTGTCCATATCACTATCAGCATTTTAATCAAAACCATTCAACAAGTCTCTAGGAAGTTCCAAACTTTCCCACATCTTCCTGTCTTCTGAGTCTTCCAAACTGTTCCAACCTCTACCTGTTACCGAGTTCCAAAGTTGCTTCCACATTTTCAGATTATCTTTCCAACAGTACTCCACACTTGCTACCAATTCCATTATCAGTCCTTTTTCACACTCCTATAACAATACTGAGACTGGTTAGTTTATAAAGGAGAGAAGTTTAACTCACAGTTCTACATGGCTGGGAGGCCTCAGGAAACTTACAATCATGGCAGAAGGTGAAAGGGAAGCAAAGCACCTTCTTCACAAGGTGGCAGGAAGGAGAAGTGCTGAATGAAAGGGAAAGGGCTCCTTATAAAACCTGCAGATCTCGTGAGAACTCACTCACTATCATGAGAACAACATGGGGGAAACTGCCTCTATGATCCAGTCACCTCCCACCAGTTTCCTCCCATTGACATAAGATGATTACAATTTCAGATGAGATTTGCGTGGGACACAGAGCCAAACCATATCATTAATTATAATACTAATGTGAAAATCAAGTTAAACTTTATTTTATATCATAACTGAAAAGAAATTCAATATTAATTAAAAAGTTAAGTACAATAATTGAAATCATCAATGAAGCACAGGACAAACTTTTAAAAGGTGTATTGCAATGCATGACATAGAAATAAAAAAAAAACCTCTTTATGTTAAAAATAAAAACGACTAAACAACCCTTTATAAACTCTTGGGCACTATATATGTGCTATTACATGTGAGACTTACAACAATTCATTGAACTTGTTTTATTATTACCATCATTTTACAGAGATAAACTGATGTTGAAATAAATAGCCCAAATAACATCATAGTGGATTTGATGCAAAGAAAAGAAAAATAGAAAAAATTATCATAGCATTACTTCAAAACAACAGATGACAGAATCAGACTTTTACTAAGTTCTTGTAAACTCTCAAAAACTTAAAATCCATGTTCTGTGTAAGACAAACGTGTATGTAAAAAGAAAGGAAGACTATACACTTCATTTTTTTTTTTTTTTTTTTTTTTTTTTTTTGAGAGAGTCTCACTTTGTTGCCCAGGCTAGAGTGCAGTGATGTGATCTCGGCTCACTGCAACCTCCACCTCTTGGGTTTAAGGGATTCTTGTGACTCAGCCTCCTGAGTAGTAGTTGGAATTACAGGTGTATGCCACCATGCCCACCTAATTTTTGCACTTTTAGTTGAGGCAAGGTTTCTCCATGTTGGCCAGGCTGGTCTCGAACTCCTGGCCTTAAGAGATCCACCTGCCTCAGCCTTCCAAAGTGCTGGGATTACAGGCATGAGCCACCATGCCTGGCCTACACTTCAATTTTTGAAGTTAGCAAATTCTGATAACAAAATCTAAAAATTAAAGCCCAGAAAACATAGCTTTATATCAAATTGATATTAATGTGAAAGTTCTAGAAAAATAATATCAACCATTCAATTTAACAATTACAACAACAAAAAACACAGGCTTTCAAAATATGTGATAAAGTCCACAAGCCATTTATGTGGATTATTAATACAGACCAGGAATAGAAAAATAGTCTTTAATACATGAGAGACAAAAATGTCAACCTTAAACAGCCAATGTTCAACTTAAAGTAATTAAATATAATCAGGAGAAAAAATAACAGTTTTTTACCACTTTACAAAGTGATTTAAGATAATGACTTAAGATTTGGTTAAAGATTTATTCACTACAATATTCATTTGTCCATTGTAAGTGAAAATTTCAAAATGATGTAAGTGACTAAGATAGAGGAATGGATAAATAAATTTTGTTATGTAAGTGTGATGCAGTATGTGACCTTTAAAAGTCATATTTTTAATAAATAATGGATTGGATAATGTTATGATATAATATTAAGTGTGATACAAAGCAATATACACAATCAAAATATGGCATTTCACCAGATATATAAATGTAATATTTTATGTCCTTAGAAAAAGGATTAAAAATAACAAAAACTATTCAAAATAAGCAAATATTTCAAGATAGTACAGAAATTATCTTTTTGAGATTTCTGTCTTAGCCAGTTTGAACTGCTATAATAACAATATTGTAGACTGGGTAGCTTAAACAACAGAAATTTGTCTTTCCCAGTTTGGATAGCCAGTTTGAACTGCTATAATAACAATATTGTAGACTGGGTAGCTTAAACAACAGAAATTTGTCTTTCCCAGTTTGGATAGCCAGTTTGAACTGCTATAATAACAATATTGTAGACTGGGTAGCTTAAACAACAGAAATTTGTCTTTCCCAGTTTGGAGCCTGGAAAATCAGGATCAAGGCGTTTGTAGATTGGATTGCTGCTGAAGGCTCTATTCTGGTATGCACATCTTCTTGCTGCAACCTCACATAGTGGGGACAGAAAAATAGCTTTAGCCTGTTTTTTCTTATGAGGCCGCTAATCACATCATGGTGGCTTCAACCTCATGACCTCACTGATACCGAATTATCTCCCAAAGACCTTACCTCTGAACATCATCCTATTGGAGAGTAGAGTTTCTACATATACATTTTTTCATGTAGGGCACAAACATACAGTCCATAACTGTTGCCTTTTTTTTTCGTATTTTTATACACATTTTGCACTTTTCTTTTTTTTTTTTCTGTAAGCTCCAGCTACCTTTTAAATATGGAAAATGTAGTAGTGTTTCTAATAGCAACAGAATTAGTAAGAGCCTAAATTTCCTTCATCCAATGGCAAATAGGTAACTAATAGTATGGAGCAGTCATACTAGAGAATATCACTCAGTTGTTAAGAAGCATAGAAAGATCCCAAGACATGCTTGTTTAAAAATCAACAGGTATCACGTTACCTCTGAAAGAGGCCCATCCAGAAGGCTTGCTCTTAATGCTGAAATTGTGGACTCGTTGACTTAAAATTACTCTTTTAAGTGTGTGAATCCACAATTACTATCCAAGCCACAACTAAGCAGCAGAGAGAATGCACCAGAGATTGAGCATATCAGTGAATGAGTCAGCTTCCAATTCCTTAGTAAAGAAAAAGGTGATATTGATGAAGGATAGGAGCTAGGGTCCCAGAGACCCACCCAGTGACTCCACAAGCAACCCTTGCTGATGGAAGTGTTATATACTTCCATCTTCTTTCTTATGTTGTTGTGGGATGTGACCTACTTTCAGTGCACCATGTCCAGCAACAATTTATACAATCTTATTTATCTGGGGACAAAGTCATATATAAATATGAAGCAAAAACACATACTCAACTATTCACAGTCATTGTCTCTAGAAGGAAAATACATAATTGAGGGAATATATGGGGAATTTAATCTTTTTCTTTGCATACTTTTATGCTGTAATTTTTTTCAAAACTCATCCCTCAATTGGGTAATAAAGAAAAAAGTGATACTTGTTGCTATCTCTAGACAATGATTATGTAGGTCTTCTTTGCTTTAGTATACAAGTGAATAAAATTATAGCTTGATTAACAACTCAAATATAAAACAGAATAATAGTTAGTCAAGGAAACTGCCAAACGAGTTTATCAGGTTGGCCTCCAAAAGCTTGAAAAGGGCAACTATTCAGTACTACAACCAATTTAGGACGTTTTATTAGCCACGTGGCCAAGGTACATTGGCCAGCTCCTTAACAGCTCTTTACTAGCTCCTTAATCTGGTTTTTTTTTTTTTTTTTTTTTTTTAAAGACATGATCTCACTCTATGGCCCAGGCTGGAGTGCAGTGGCAAGATCTCAAAAAGTGGCCACCCCAAAATATTGTCCACTAG
>NW_012099732.1:675310-716619 GCF_000951045.1 Mandrillus leucophaeus
GCTCCTTAACAGCTCTTTACTAGCTCCTTAATCTGTTTTTTTTTTTTTTTTTTTTTTTAATGAATGAATCTTTGTTCATGACCTTCAGGAAAGGATGTTTTAGCCAGAAGGATCAGTGGAATGTGTCAGGCATCAGGAATTCAGATATGTATAATAAGCTGCCTCTGCCCTCAGGGAGCTTGCTACCCAGCAGGGAAGGCAGGCCATTATAGGCACTATCAGTACAGGGTCCAGCGCTAGTCTCTGGGATCAGACCTGGGTTAGCGCTACTGTGTGATCTAGGGAAAAAGACCTAACCTCAGTTCTGCTCAGCTCCTCACCTATAATGGAGAGTAATCACGACATCTACTTCTTTAGGTTACTGTATGGAGAGAGAGAGCGAACATATGTAAGGTTACTATTTAAATACATTATTTTGATGCATAGTGACAAAAGCTATAATAGAGGTCAGCAAAAACGATATTTGCAGTAGCCCCATTAGGTAGCCCATTGAGAATTCTCATGTATAATAGATAACTTTTGTATCTTTGGTTCTTAGTTTGGGCACATGAGTCCATTAGCAGGATTTCTGCCTCTCAGGAGAGGTCTGACAAACTGTCCTGGGTATTCAAAATTGTCCCTTTACTATAAGTGTCAATCTCCTGTGTTCATAGAAAAACATACTCACAAGCAATGAAGAGATCCCAGTCTGGGTTCTGATGTTGACTGGATGGGGTAGGATGGGGAGATACGTATTCCTTTCTGCTGTAGGCTTTTTTTTTTTTTTTTTTAAATCCGCTGTAGACTTTTATGAAAGTGGCTTGGTGCCCAGCAAACAGAAAGCTAGATCTGGTTTGTAATGCGTCCAAAGTGCAGACCAGCCCACTGCACAAAGCTGTCCCCTCTGGTTTTGCTCTTGCTCTGTGTTCAATGTTGCTTGTTTCAGAATGACTGCCAGGTGTCTTCTCTTCCACTGGACTCAGAGTTCCCAGCGAGTCAGGCTACTCCACACTGTAGCTGGAGATTGTCACAAAGGAGGCTGGAGGTGGCCCAGCAAACTCGATTTCCCCATCATATGAGCAGGGGAAAAATACACTGAGGTGTCTCAAAGGGATTGGAACTTACAATAAAGGTGGTCCTCTTGACCCCTGCAAGCCCTTTAAGTGGTGGTAAAATTGTTTTCCTGATGTTAATTGTTATGACTCTTGCAGTTTTTAAAAACATCATTTGCTTTTAATGATGCAAGAAAGCACTAAATGATTTAAGGGTAGAGCTTATGCAAAACCACTTGTTCTGCTCAACTAACTCATGGGTTCTAAATGCCTCATGAGTGTCCTTTTAAATCCCTATTATGATAAATGAGACCAAATGGCATGTTTTGCTGTACTGTCTAAATTGGTCACATTTTTCTACATATTGCCTGACTCTTCTAATATGATAAAATCAGCTAGGAGATAAATTATATAAACCAGCACTCGTGCTCTAGAGTTTAGCCTCCTGTGGTGGATAACATGCCTCACAGGAAATGCAGGAAGCAAACAGTTAGATTTGGGACAAATCCTTCTGTCTTCACTGTGATGACTCATTTTCCTTCTCTGTATTGTTTGATTTTTATGCTCATCATAGACGAGGATCCTCTGGGTCCCAAAATACTTCAGAGCCACAAGTAAAGTGAGCATCTGAGAGGTCTAGAGCAGGGAGGAAAAGAGATGTGGAAATCAAGTAGCACAAGTCCCAAGACTCTTCCTAAAGAGAGTTCCAAGTTCCTCAAGTCATAATTTAGGAAAGAAGTCATGTTTTATGCCAAAGATCAAGAGACAGATGTAAGGGAATGGACAGCAGACCGGAATTCAGGAGACAAGATCTGAGTTCCAGCTTTTGCGAGCTGGCTGTAGAAATTTACCTGAGTCCCTTGATCTGTAGCATATTCAAATGTTCTCAACCATAGAATATGAGACAGAGAGTTGCTTTTAAAGAATCCTTCCAGCTCCAATGTTCTCTATTTTTTTTCTTAAGTTCTCATCACTATGATAACTCATTATGTATAAGTAAATATCCCTAAATTTTAAAAGAATCCCAAAATCTGAAATACTTCTGACTCCAAGTGTTTCACATGAGGGATATTCAACCTTTAGCTATTTATTTTCTTGCTTTGCATAACTTACCCCACCCTTTTATTCTTTTTTCTTAGGTAAGTTAATAGATTTACCTACCTAAGGTAAAATTAAAAATTTGCTACTTTCAAATTTTGTTGGCCCAAGACTCTGTCTGTCTCAATGAGAATGAGCAAAGGCACCTGTCATAGGCCCATATTGCTAAACTCACATGATCTTGTACCACAAGTTTTAAAAATTGATTATCCACAATATCATCAGAACTGAAAGGATAGCTCCACATACTAATAGAGAAAATGTGAAAAAAAAAATAGTCTGTATATTGTTTCAGTGATTCCTTGTTGTACACTCTGGGTTTTCACGGGATGGAAGCAAGGCATTTAAGTTCCGTAGCCTCATTTTCTTTTTCTGAACCGCAGATCAAAACTCCTGCACCTCCTTGGTAATGCACATGAATGTGCCTTGCAGGTTAGAAACCCCCACACAGATGAAAGACTTTGATCAATGAATTTCTTTCATAGCATTTCGCCTTGGAGTTTCTCTTTTTAACTCTTTTTCCTTTTTTTTTTTTTTTTCAGACGGAGTGTCACTCTGTAGCCCAGGCTGAAGTGCAGTGGCACGATCTGGGCTCACTGAAAGCTCCGCCTCCAGGATTCACGCCATTCTCATGTCTCACCCTTCCTAGTAGCTGGGACTACAGGCGCCAGCCACTGAGCCCGGCTAATTTTTTTGTATTTTTAGTAGAAACGAGGTTTCACCGCGTTAGCCAGGGTGGTCTCGATCTCCTGACCTTGTGATCCGCCCACCTCGGCCTCTCAGAGTGCTGAGATTACAGGCGTGAGCCACCGCGCCTGACTTTTCCCTCATTTTTTTATCTTCTGTGTTAAAGGAATGGCAATTACAGCTTGGAGCTTTTACCTTCTTTCAAGAAAACTTTAGAGATAAAAAATAGAAAAGTGCCACAATAAACATACATGTACATGTGTCTTTATAGTAGAATGATTTATAATCCTTTGGGTATATACCCAGTAATGCGATTGCTAGGTCAAATGATATTTCTGGTTCTAGATCCTTGAGGAATCGCCACACTGTCTTCCACAATGGTTGATCTAATTTACACTCCCACCAACAGTGTAAGAGTGTTCCTATTTCTCCACATCCTCGCCAGCATCTGTTGTTTCCTGACTTTTTAATGATCGCCATTCTAAGTGACGTGAGATTGTATCTCATTGTGGTTTTGATTTGCATTTCTCTAATGACCAGTGGTGGTGAGCTTTTTTTCATATGTTTGTTGGCTGCATAAATGTCTTCTTTTGAAAAGTGTCTGTTCATATCCTTCACCTACTTTTTGATGGGGTTGTTTTATTCTTGTAAATTTGTTTAAGTTATTTGTAGATTCTGGATATTAGCCTTTTGTCAGATGGATAGATTGCAAAAGTTTTCTCACCTCTGTAGGTTGCCTGTTCATTCTTGTAACCGACCCAAATGCCCATCAATGATAGACTGGATAAAGAAAATGTGGCACATATGCACCATGGAATACTATGCAGCCATAAAAAAGGATGAGTTCATGTCCTTTGTGGGGACATAGATGAAGCTGGAAACCATCATTCTCAGCAAACCAATACAAGAACAGAAGACCAAACACCACATGTTCTCATTCATAAGTTGGAGATGAACAATGAGGACACATGGATATCACACACTGGGTGGAGGTTGGGGGCTAGGAAAGGGATAGCGTTAGGAGAAATACCTAATGTAGATGACGGATTGATGAGTACAGCAAACCACCATGGCATTGTATACCTATGTAACAAACCTGCATGTTCTGCACACATATCCCAGAACTTAAAGTATAATTTTAAAAAGAAAGAAAATTATCCTTTATAGATATAAGCTACCTCAAAGTGCGTTTGCTCATTCTCATTGAGATAGACAGAGCCTTAGGCCAGCAAAATTTGGAAGTAGCAAATTTTTAATTTTACCTTAGGTAGGTAAATCTATTAACTTACCTAAGAAAGAATAATAAAAAGGTGGGGTAAGTTATGCAAAGCAAGAAAATAAATAGCTAAAGGCTGAATAGCCCTCATGTGAAACGCTTGGAGTCAGAAGTATTTCAGATTTTGAGATTCTTTTAAAATTTAGGGATATTTACTTATACATAATGAGTTATCATAGTGATAAAAACTTAAGAAAAAAAAATAGAGAGCATTGGAGCTGGAAGGATTCTTTAAAAGCAACTCTCTGTCTCATATTCTATAGTTGAGAACATTTGAATACGCTACAGATCAAGGGACTCAGGTAAATTTCTACAGCCAGCTCGCAAAAGCTGGAACTCAGATCTGGTCTCCTGAATTCCAGTCTGCTGTCCATTCCCTTACATCTGTCTCTTGATCTTTGGCATAAAACATGACTTCTTTCCTAAATTATAACTTGAGGAACTTGGAACTCTCTTTAGGAAGAGTCTTGGGACTTGTGCTACTTGATTTCCACATCTCTTTTCCTCCCTGCACTAGTGGATGCTTATACATACTTGTGGAATTGGTTAGATCAGCAGCAGGAAAAACACTTGTGAGTAGAGTAAGCGGGGGAAGTGTGTCTGAGGTTAGACTGGGCAGCAGAATCTCATAGACTCCAAGGTGCACTTGGGTTGCCAAAACTATTCATCCCAAAAGCCCAGTCAGAATGCAATTAGTTGCCTTCCCTTTCGCCTCAATTTTTGCTCTAAAAGCTCCTTTGTTACTTATAATGTTGACATTGTTGCATGAAATCACTGCTACATGTACTGACCTCCTATTATGGGCCAGGTGCTGTTCTAGGTACTTCATGTGCACAATCTCATTTCTCTCTCACTGCTGCACTCCATGGTAAATATAATAATGCCCTGTTATGGGTTAAATTGTGTCCCTCAAAAATTCATATGCTGAGGTCCTAATCCTTAGTACCTCAGAATTTGACCTTATTTTGAAATAGGGTCATTGTAGATATTATTGGTTAAGATGAGGTCATTAGGCATCCCTAATCCAATGCAATATGAATGGTGTCCTTATAAAATGCGAAAATTTAGAGACAGAATCATGCACACAGAGAGAAAGCCCTGTCTTCATGCCACGGCTTCATGCCAAGGAATGAAGACAGGGATCTACATGCCAAGGAATGCAAAGGTTCCCAGCAAGTCATCAGAAGCCAGGAGAAAAGCATGGAATCAACTTTCTTCTCATGGTTTGAGTTCTAAGGGAACCAAACTTATGATATCTTGATCTTGGGGTTCCAGCCTCCAGAACTGTGAGACAATACATTTCTGTTGTTTAAGCCAGATAAATTTCTCTTTAAAGTTGTAATACTCTGTTATGGAAGCCCTAGAAAACTGATATACCACGTTTTGCAGATGATAAAACTGAGTCTCAGATTAAATAACCAGTCATCCTAATGATAATTAGTAAGAAGTAGGTCTAGCTTTAAAACCTTGGTCTGTTTAAATGTCACATTGTCACCCAGTGCCCTCATAAAAGACCTTCTTGCTTCCTTACAGTGGTTAAGAGCATAAACTCAGGAGCCACAATGCCTAGTTTTGAATCCTAGCTCTCAGCATTCATTGGCAGGTTTGACTTAAACTGTCTGTGATTCAATTTACTTTGTAAAATGAGCATGTTAATGTTATCCATTTCACAGGTTTGTTGATAAGATTAAATGTGTTAGCATTCATAGCATGCTTAAAGCTCGTTCTGGTCAATAATGACTGCTCTTTAATGACTGGCAATTATTACCTCATCACCTCATGTAGGTATAATGGAGATGCTATTTTTGCAAGTCAGCCTAGACTTTAACATTCTCTTTATATAACTGTTCTGGAGTTTTCCATGTGAGTAGACTTATCTTGTAGGGCAGAAGAGTGTTGCAAACCAAGTTTATTGTTTTTACTTTAACACATTTCTTGAGTTATAATTTATATACCACAAAATTCAGGCATTAAAAGTGTACAAATTAATTGACGTTTAGTTTTTCCGAGAGTTGTGCAACCATCACCAAACTAAGACAAGTTTCGGTGAAGAGAGATTTTATACATTTTTTTTTACTTCCATGTACTACATCAATAGTAGGCTTAATGTATTTTAAGTATTTTACCTAAGTGATGTCCATACAGGATGAGGAAAGTCATTAATACCTCTGTAGTAGGCAGAATGTCTCCTCCTTTCAAATGAAAATATGTTATAGACCTTAAAATAGAGAGGTTATCCTGGATTATGGAGGTGGGCCCCATTGCATCACAGGAGTCCTTAAAAGTAGAGAACTACTTCCAGCTAGAGGCAGAAGAGGAAGGCAGAGAAATATGACAGAAGGGGAAGGGATTCAAAGGGTGAGAGGGACTCACATTCTGTTCTTGCTGGAGGGAGGCCATATGGAAGGCATGAGAAGGATTGCATGCAGTTTACAGAAGCAAATACTCATCCCTGAATGACAGCCAGCAAGGAAATGGGGACCTTGGCTCTACCATGTCAAGAAACTGCATTTGTCCAGTGACCTGAAAGAGCTTGCAAGTTCTTTTTCCCTACAGCCTCTGGAAAGAATGCAGCACAGTGACACCTTGATTCAGGCCTTGTAAGACTAAGCAGATGGTCCAGTTGCTTCAGACTTCTGACCTAGGGAATGGTGAGATGGGTGTTTTCTAAGCTGCTCTATTTGTGGTAATTGTTATAAGAGCAATAGAAAACTCATATGCCCTGATTTCTGGAAGAAAAAAAAATGACAGAGGCTCCAATATTTGCTCCTCTCACCTTTCCAAATCCTCAGAGGTTGAAGATTGTAGAAAGGGCCATGTATTGGAAAAGTGAGGGAGCCACTGGGCAAAGGGAAGGTTTGTGGAAGGAGGTATTGCACAGATTATTCTCAAACTACCTGAGTGCCGGTGCATCACCTTTTGGTAAAGGCAACATGACAGAGCTGCTTGCTTAGGCAAGAAGAGTCCTTGAAGTTGAGATTTCCTGGCCAAATTTGGTTTCCGTGTGGTATAGGTGAGATCAGTAGTCACAGTAGGCCCTGCAGCTAGGTTGAAGGAACTGCTGAAAACTAAGGTGGGGCACACAGGCATAGGGAAACCTTTGGAACTCTGATCAAGCACAGCAGAGATTATGAACTATCACATTTGTGGATGATATGATTTGGATCTGTGTCCCTACCCAAATCTCATGTCAAATTGTAATCCTTGCTGTTGGAGGTGCGCCCTGGTGGGAGGTGATTGGATCATGGGGGTTGATATGATTTAGCTGTGTCCTCACCCAAATCTTACCTTGAATTGTAATAATCCCCATGAGTCACGGGCAGAGCCAGGTGGAGATAATTGAATCATGGGTACAGTTTCCCCCATACTGTTCTCATGGTAGTGAATAAGTCTCATGAGAATTGATGGTTTTATAAATGAGAGTTCCGTTGCACAAGCTCTCTTGCTTGCCTCTATGTAAGATGTGACTTTGCTCCTCCTTTCTTTTCTGCCGTGATGAGGCCTCCCCAACCAGGTAGAACTGTGGGTCAATTAAGCCTCTTTCCTTTATAAATTACCCAGTCTCTGGAAAGTGTTTATTAGCAATGTGAGAACAGACTAATACAGGGGTGGTACTTCATGAATTGTTTAGTAGCATCCCCTCAGTGCTTTTCTCATGATAGTGAGTGAGTTATTGTGAAATCTGGTTGTTTAAAACTGTGTAGCACCTCCCCTCTTGCATTCTTCCTCTTAAGCTGGCCATGTGAAGTGCCTCACTTCCCCTTTGCTTTCTGCCATGATTGTAAGTTTTCTGAGGTCTTCCCAGAAGCAGAAGCCACTATGCTTCCTATACAGCCTGCAGAACCATGAGCCGATTAAACCTCTTTTCCTTATAAATTACCCAGTCTCAGGTATTCTTGCATTCATGGAAGAATTCCTGAATACTGTGGAATTCAGATATAAATATAAATAAGGTGGAGGAAGGGCATCATCTTGGCTATAAGAGGGGCAAAGGACAGCACCCTTAAAGACTAGCTCATTCTCTGCACTGTGAGATTGTGGAAAACACACACCTCTTGCCCTGTGGCACAAATATTCAGATGACATTTTGGAGAGGAGCTAGGGAGATGGAGAGAAGTCTGAGAAGAAACATTATTTTTCTAAGAAAAAGCATGATCATCCTAAAGGAACCATTGAAATGATTAAAGCACAAGAAGTTTAAAACATGATGAAGGATGAGGAGCCACTGACTAGATGCATCCAGGTAGAGCTTCTCCCACTGAGAGAACAGACCATCAAGAAGACCGGCACACTATGAGCAGATCTTCAGAGGGAAGGTATTGAGAATGGACAGAGAGAGGACACAGACCTTGGCTGATGGAGGAGGAAGCTGGGAACTCTGCATGGGGTTACCAAGCACAAGGACTCCTTTCTGGCTCCAAACAGCTCCTAGCAAAGCGGCAAGTTAAATAGGCATGAACTGGCTCACTCTTATAACAAATCTCTGGAATCCCAGCTGCAGGAGAGCCTACAACCTCATGGACATTTGACCTGGTAGAGAGTGCTGCTTGGAGAGTTGCCAGAGACAGGAATCCAGCTTGTGTGGAGCTCAGAGGGTTTCACATTGCATTGGCTGCAAAGGAGCACAAGCAGGGATGCCCAAGGCTAGCCATACTCCTGTAGGTGACTTTGGCTTTCGTTCATTCTCTAACCTGGACAGAACAGGGCTATCTTGCCCATGGAATGGTGACAGTCTGATCTGAGTGTCCCCTGTCTGCCAGCTTCTCCCAGAGTCTTTATCTGGCTGCATCTGCTTACCGTACAGCCTTGCGTGTGAAAACAGGGAGTATCCCAGTGGCCATGGCTATAGCTCTTTCACTGATAGACCCCAGCTAACTGTCAGAGAGTTTTCGCAGATGTGTTCCTGCCAGCACCCACTCACCTACAGCCTCCCCCAACCACTGTTCCAGTGCGCACTTGCCCATCGCCTCACCCCACCACTTTGCCAGTGTGTGTACATGCAAGCACCTCACCATGACTCCACCCCCACCTGTGCACATTTGCCCAGAGCCTTACCCCATCACTTTGCCAGTGTGTGTACATGCATGGACCTCACCATTGCCCCCTCCTCAACCATTGCATACATACACATGTACCCTGCTCCCAGTCATTGTTGACATGCAGGTATGGACTTAGCTGTACTATTGCTTCTCTTTCCCTGGTGTGCACACATGAGCATGAAACTCACTACCATTGCCCCCACACAAAACTTTTGCTTGCACCCTGCATCAGAGTGTTGTTGTCAGTGGACTTGGAATACCTTGGTCCCTACAGTGCAGCAGATGCTTGACATCGAGGGACCAGAGAACAAAGCCATGGACCTGTTCCCAGTCCCCAGGGTAAGAGCACACAGCCTAGGAGTGATGAGCTGAGTCTTAGCCACCTGAGATCATCCATAAATGAAGCCAGTCAACCAAACCCAACTTATATCATGGTCAAACCATCAAGGGCATCAGAGAATTTAAAAGCAAATAGCTCCTTCCAAAGAACAGCAACTTAAAGGTTAAAGAAACATCAGCCCACACAGATGAGAAAGAATCTGTGCAAGAACTGCAACTCTAAAAGTCAGAGTGTCTTTTTTTACCTCCAAAAGACCCTACTGAGTCTCCAAAAATGATCCTTTACTGATAAAATGGCTGAAATGAGGGATATAGAATTAAGAATCAAGATGGCAGTGAAGATCACCAAGATTTAGGAGAACAGTGAAATCCAATCCGAGGAAACTTTGCAATCCAGTAAAATGATTCATGACCTGAAAGATGAAATAGCAATTTTCAGAAACAACTAAACTGATCTGGTAGAGCCAAAAAGCTCAGTACAAAATTTCATGTCTGGTGCTGTGTAATCCTAGCACTTTGGGAAGCTGAGGTGGGAGATGGAAAGATTATTTGAGCCCAGGAGTTCAAAACCAGCTTGGAAAATATGGTGAAAATGCATCTCTATAAAATGTACAAAAATTAGCCAAGCATGATGGCTACACCTGTAGTCCCAGCTACTCAGGAGGCTGAAGTGGGAAGATCACTTGAGCCTGGAAGGACAAGGTTGCGGTGAGCACCATGGCACTCCAGCCTGGGTGACAGGGCAAGACCCTGTCTCAAGGAAAAAAAAAAAAGAACCTTATAATATAATCTGAAGTATTGACAATAGAATAGATCGAGCTGAGGAAAGAATCTCAGAGCTCTAAGAGACAAGTTCTTTGAATTAACTCAATCAGAAAAAAAAGAAAAAATATTTTTTAAAAATGAATGAAATCTCTGAATAATATGAGATTATGTAAAGAGACCAAACCTATAACTCATTGGATTCATTGGCATCTCTGAAGGAAAGGGGGAGAGAGAGAGCAAGCAACTTGGAAAACATATTTGAGGGTATTCTTCACAAAAATATCCCCAACCTTGCTAGATAGGTCAACATGCAAATTCAGGAAACTCAGAGAATCCCTGTGAGATATAACACAAGGCAATCATCCAGAAAGCACATACTTATCAGATTCTGCATGGTCAACACAAAAGAAAAAACTATTAAAGGCAGCTAGAGAGAAGGAGCAAGTAACCTACAAAGAGAACCCCATCATGCTAATAGCAGACATTTCAGCACAAACACTACGAGCCAGGAGAGACTGAGGACCTATATACTGCACCATGAAAAGAAAAAAAATTAAAAAAAAAAGAAATTCCAATCAAGAATTTCATATCTAGCCAAACTAAGCTTCATAAGCAAAGGAGAAATATTTTTTTTTCAGACAAGCAAATGCTAAGGGAATTTTTTTTAACCACCAGATCTACCTTATACGTGGTCCTTAAGGTTGTACTAAACATGGGAACAAAAGACCAGTACCAGCCACCACAAAAACGCACTTAAGAACATAGACCATTGACACAATAAAACAACTATACAATCAAATCTACATAACAACCAGCTAACAACACAATGACAGGATATAAATATTAATCTTGAATGTACATGGGCTAAATGCCCCACTTTAAAAGGCATAGTGTTGCAAATTGGATAAAGAAGCAAGACCAAAATGTATGGTGTCTTTACGAGACCTAGCTCATGTGCAAAGACACCAAAAGGCTCAAAATAAAGTGATGTCGAAGACCTATTAAAAAAAAAAAAGAAAACAAAAAATAAAGCAGGTGGTGCTATTCTTATTTCAGACAAAATAGACTTTAACCCTTTTCCTATTTGCACTGAGAACACATGCTGGTGGCACTTGTGGCTTCAGTGTTTACCCTGAGTAATTTTGCCATGTAATAACTTATTTGTATTATTATTTCACATCACTCTAGTATATCAACTTTGGAAACAAAAAGACATCATTCTATTTATAGCATTCTGTTTTTAGCAGCGGTATTTCCCATTTATAAAATATAGTAATTCTTGATCACTGAAAATGTCAAATCTTAGAAAATATAGCATTTCTACGTGTGATGTAAATATTGTTCTTGAACAGTGGTTGGCCCAAGATTCATTGGATGAATCTTATTTTTTTTGAAAAAGACAATTCTGATGTAAGTTCTGTTTAGAAATAACAACAGTTTTATATTTTATTTTCACATTGAAAATCAGTCAGATTTGCTTCAGCCTCAAAGAGCATGTTTGTGTAAAATTAAATAAGCACTGACAGTCAGCTGCACCTTTTTTTTTTCTCTAAACAACAATCAAAAAGGACATGGGCATTACATCATGATGTTCAATTCAACAAGAAGACTTAACTATTCTAAACATATTTGCATCCAACACTGGAGCACCCAGATTCATAGAACAAGCTCTTAGAGACTTATAAAGAGATTTAGATAACCACACAATGATAGTGACAGACTTCAACATCCCACTGATAGTATTAGATAGATTATCCAAGCAGAAAAGTAACGAAGATATTTGGGATCTTAACTTGACACTTGACCAAATGGACCTAACAGACATGTGTGAGACACTCCACCCAACAACAGAATATACATTCTTCTCATGTGCATATGACACATACTCTAAAATCAACCACAAGCTTGGCCATAAGGCAATTCTCAATAAATTGAAAAATAAAAATAAAAATAAAAATTGTATCAACCACAGTCTCAGGTAACAGCACAATAAAAATAGAAATCAATACCAAGAAGATCTCTCAAAACCAACCATACAATTACATGGATATTAGACTATCTAGTCTTGAATGGCTTTGGATAAACAATGAAATGAAGGAAGAAATCAAGAAACTCTTTGAGGCTAATGAAAGATACAAAATACCAATGTCTGGCACACAGCTAAAGCAATGTAATTAATACAAGGAAAGATTATAATGCTAAATGCACACATCAAAAAGTTAGAAAGATCTCAAAGTAACATCACACCTAGAGGAGCTAGAAAAACAAGAGCAAAGCAGCCCAAAGCTAGCAGAAGACAACAAATAACCAAAATCAAAACAGAATGAAATAGAGATGTCAAAAACCATACAAAACAACGGCCAGGCGGTGGCTCATCCCTGTCATCTCAGCACTTTGGGAGGCCGAGGCGGGCTAATCAACTGAGATCAGGAGTTCAAGACCAGCCTGACTAACACAGAGAAACCTTGTCTGTACTAAAAATACAAAAATTAGCCGGGCATGGTGGCACATGCCTGTAATCCCAGCTACTCGAGAAGCTGAGGTAGGAGAATTGTTTGAACTCGGGAGGCGGAGGTTATGTTGAGCTGACATCGCGCCATTGCACTCTAACCCAGGCAACAAGAGTGAAACTCCATTTCAAACAAACACACATACAAACAAAAAAACCATACAAAAGAGCAATGAAACAAAAGGTTAATTCTTTGAAAGGATAAATAAGATTCATAGACCACTACTAGACTAATAAAAAAGAGAGAAGATCCAAATAAACACAATGAGAAATGACACAGAGAACATTACCACTGACCCCAAAGAAATTAAAATAAAAGCAATCTTGTGAGACTATTACAGACACCTCTGTGCATGCAAACTAGAAAACCTAGGAGAAATGGACAAATCCCTGGAAATGCACACCCTCTCAAGATTGAATCAAGAAGAAATAGAAACCTTGGTTCTAAAATTAATGAGTTCTGAAATTTAATCAGTAATAAAAAGCTTAGCAACCAGAAAAAGTCCTGGACCCTGGACCAGACAGATTCACAGCTGAATTCTACCAAATATATAAAGAACTGGTACCAATCCTTCTGAAACTATTCCAAAATATTGAAGAAGGAGCACTCCTTCCTTCCTAATTTATTCTATGAAACCAGCATCATTCTAATACCATAACTTGGCAGAGACACAAAATCTCTAGGCCAATATACCTGATTAACATAGATGTAAAAATCCTCAAGAAAATACTAGCAAACCAAATCCAGCAGCACATCAAAACGCTAATGCATCATGATCACGTAGGCTTTATTTCTGGGATGCAAGGTTCGTTCAACATAGGCAAATCAATAAATGTGATTCATTACATAAACAGAGCTAAGAACAGAAATTACATGATCATATAAACAGATGCAAAAAAGGCTTTCAATAAACTTCAACATTCCTCATGTTGAAAATTCTTAGCAAACTGGGTATCAAAGGAACATACCTCCAAATAATAAGAGCTAGCTATGACAAACCCACAGCCAACATTATACTGAATGGACAAAAGCTGAAAGAACTCCCCTTGAGAACAACAAAAAGATAAGGATGCCCACTCTCAACACTCCTATCCAACATAGTTCTGGAAGTCCTAGCCAGAGAAATCATGCAGGCAAGAGAAATAAAATACCAGGCACTCAAATGGGAAGACAGGAAGAGAGAAAGTCAAATTATCTCTGTTTGCAGATAATATGATCCTATACCTAGGAAGCCGAATAGTCCCTGCCCCAATGCTCTTAGATCTGATAACTATCTTAAACAAAGTTTCAGGATACAAAATCACTGTACAAAAATCAGTAACGTTTTTATACACCAACAACATTTAAACTGAGAGGCAAATCAAGAATACAATCCTATTCTCAATGGCCACGAAAAACAAAACAAAACAAAACAAAACAAAACAAAACAAAACAAAATAAAATAAAATAAAATACCTAGGAATACAGCTAACCAGGGAGGTGAAAGATATATACAATGGAAATCACAAAACACTGTTGAAAGACATCAGAGACTACACAAACAAATGGAAAAACATTCCGTGTTCATGGATAGGAAGAAGGAATGTTTTTAAAATGGCCATACTGCCCAATGTGATTTACAGATTCAATGCTATTTCTATCAAACTACCCATGACATTCTTCACAGAATTAGAAAAAAATATTCCACAATTCTTACAGAACCAATAAAGAGCCTGAATAACTAAAGAAATCCTAAGCAAGAAGAACAAAGCTGGAGGCATTACACTACTCGACTTCAAAGTATACTACAAGGCTACAGGAACCAAAACAGTGTGGTACTGGTACAAAACCAGACACATAGACCAATGGAACAGTTCTGGAACCCAGACATGAAGCTGCACTCCTACAAGCATCTGATCTGTGACAAAGTTGAAAATAACAAGCAATGGGGAAATGTGTCTTTAGTCAATAAATTGTGCTGTGATAACTGAGTAGCAATATGCAGAAGGTTAAAACTGGAGTCCTTCCTTTTACCATTTACAAAAATCAACTCAAGAGGGATTAAAGACTTAAATGTAAAGCCTGAAACTATAAAAAACTCTAGAAGAATACCTAAGAGATACCATTCTGGAAATAGGCCCTGGCAAAGATTTCCTGATGAACACTCCAAAAGCAACTGTAACAAAAACAAAAATTTATAAGTGAGACCTAATTAAACCAAAGAGCCTCTGCACATCAAAAGAAACTATCAACAGTATAAACAGACAACCTACAGAATGGGGGAAAATATTCACAAGGTATGCATCAAAGGTCTAATATCCAGAATCTGTAAGGAAATTAAACAAATGAACAAACAAAAAGCAAGCCACCCCATTAAAAACTGAGCAAAGGATGTGAACAAATACTTCTTAAAGATATACATTCAGCCAATAAGCATATGAAAAAGTGCTCAACTTCACTAATCTTTAGAGAAATGCAAATCAAAATCACAATGAGATACCATCTCATACCAGTGAGAATGACTAAAAAAAATAACAGATGCTGGCAGGGTTTCTAAGTAAAGAGAACACTTGTAAATTGGTTAGAATGTAAACTAGTTCATTAGTTCATTGTGGAAAGCCATCTGGAGATTTCTCAAAGTGCTAAAAACAGAACTCCATCTGCCCCAGAAATCTCATTATTGCGTATATACACAAAGGAACATAAATCATTCTACCAGAAAGACACATGCATGCACACATTCCTCATGGCACTTCTCTCAATAGCAAAGACACGGAATCAACCTAGATGCCCACCAATAGTGCATTTGATAAAGATTTTATGGCACATACACACCATGGAATACTATGCAGTCATTAAAAAGAACAAAACCATGTCCTTTGCAGCAGCATGGATGGAGGTGGACACCATTATCCTAAGCAAATTAACACAAGATCAGAAAACCAAATGTCACAGGTTCTTATTTACAAGTGGGAGCTAAATATTGAGTGCACATGGACACAAAGAAGGGAACAATAGACACCAGAGTCTACTTGAAGGTGGAGGGTAGAAGAGGGTGAGGACTATAAAAAAACCTATATATTTAGTACTATGTTTAATACCTGGTTGATGAAATAATTTGTGAGCCAAAATCAGTGACGTGCAATTTACCCATGCAGCAAACCTGCACATGTACCCCCTGAACCTAAAATAGAAGTCGGAAGAAAAAAAATTAAAAAGAAACAACATGATGAAAAGTTAATTGTTTTACTTCTACTGTGCATTTAATAAAGAAGTAATTAAAGTTAAGATAATTTTATTTTCTCAAGTTTAATGAATTACATTTTTATTGTGTTTCAGTATAAATCTTCATATTTCATAACAGAGGCAGCTTTTAGAGGTCAGTGCTCTAACCTCATAACTATATTTCTTATGTCCTGAAAAGTTCCTAGATTTCAGAGTAAATAGCAAAGATATTTCAGTAGAGATAACTAGTCTATCTCTGTTGTTTACTGAAAAGCTGAAAGAATTGTACAATGAAAATCCATTTACCCACATCCTATATTCTGCAATTAAGGTTTTGCTATATTTGCATATATATATATGCAAATATATATACACACATCATCCCTCTGGCCATACAACAATCCATCTTATTTTTTGATGTTTTTAAAAGTTGCAGATTTCATCTCCAAGGAGTTCCACACATTAGAGTTTGATCTTTGTTTACTTAAAAAGAATACTAAGGCTGAATATATATTTTGTATTTGGAGTTTGACACACGAAGTAATTAGAATTAGCATAGTAATTACTTGATCAATGGATGGCTATTGGAAACAGCTGATGTTTGATTCAGGAATTTGCAGACCAAGATGCAATTTTTGATTTCCATGACAAATAGTGGTCATCTTTATAATCCCTCTTATCAGCAAAGTTTGTTTAGAATTAATAGGAGAGAAAGTCAGATACTTTCCAGGAGAAGTCTCAAGGTGAAGGCTGACTCTAATGGATACTCTCTAGATTGTGATGAATCATATAGCTTTCCCAGCAAAGGTTAAAGGGATATTGATAAAGTCAGAGACCATTTCAATGGTTTAAAAACTCTCAATTTTTTGACCTAAGTTGCTATCAGGTTGTAAAACTAATATTCTCTCCATCAGTTGAAGAACAGGCTACCCAATCAGTAAAGTAGTATATTTAGACATCATACAAGTTGTCTTACTTCATCATACAAGTTGCCCGTGCAAGCAAATTTTGTGATTCGAACTGTTGCTGCTGTCCGGAAAGCTATATAACATATACAATGTTTATACCATATTACATATCTATTAATGTTCACATAAAAGGAGAGGAAATGCATTGCTTTGATGATATCTTGATAAGTTCTTAAAACACTGATTATAATAGCATCCAGTTATCCCAGCATGTTGCATATTTATTGTTTCTCCCTCCTTCCCCCATTTTATTTTTCTCATGTGGGAGAGGGGAATGAGCTTCATTTTGAGTTACGATTTTAGGTTTGGTTTCATTTTTCTTCTGTCCTGAAATGGAAAAATCTCAAAAGCAGCTGAGGGAGTTGAAGAAGTATGAAAAGCCTGCTATTAGCAGTATTTAGCTAAGGAACAGATGAAAATTGATTTAATTTGCTTTTCTTCTATGAGATTTTATCCTTGGTCAGCTTGAGGTATTGCATTGCAAACAGATCAGTCGATCCTACCTGATCTTTCAAGTCTGCAAAAACCTAAATGGGCTCTTATATAAAAGATGCCCAAAAGACATGATCTTCATCTTCTACAAAATGGAAGAAGATAGCTAATCTCAAATTCATACAAAGGTAAGCATATATCGCAAAATGTATTTCCAAAGCAGTTTAGAGATCTTTCTACAATTGTGACAGTCTTGCACAAAAAAATGGGAAAAGCTCAGCTTAGAGAGGAAGCACTGTAAGAAAGGAGTGAGATTGAGGGGAAAAAAAGGGCTTCTATGTTTATTTTGTGATTGTTTTATAAGTTTCTGTGTTGTTAAAATATGTTACAACTTGCAGGTATTATTTTTTAAGTATCTAAATCCGATAAAGGTTTATAAATGTAAAAAAAAAAAAAAAGAAAAAGAAAAGGAAAGCAAGAAAAACTGAGTGCTTACTATTCCCCACAGCTGCATTGTCCTTTCCAGAGCACTATTGAGGTCTTCGTTCTAGAATTCTAGAGTTACGCAGTTCCTGACACCTAGTAAATCCACAATTCAATCGCTAGTGAATAGAGCAGAGGCTCACAATCAAGGTTTTCTCTGCCTTTAGAAGCCTACGTTTCAAAAGACCCCCCCTTTTTTTTTTCCCACAGAAAATGCCTGCCAACCAATACAAACATACTTTTGTTTAGAGGAAGTCTAAGGATATGCTGCACCGTAAGTTGCAAATTCCAATTCTTCTAGAGGAAAGGTTTGTGTTGTAAGTGCCTGAAACAGGCCTGGTATAGGAAAAACAGCACAGGCATAATCACTGATTTGTAACCTCAGCTCAGGGAAATAAGGGGGAATGTTGGGGCCTGTGGCAAAATGGAAACCCCATGCCCTATCTCAAGTGGGCCAGCAATTTAACACCAGTTGTTGAATGCCTTGTGGGCACACATGATTAGTGCTGCAGAGTTTCTAATTTTTCAAGAGAAGCTGGAAATTAAGATTTGGTATGAAATTATTAATTTTAGAGGTGTGACAGACTATCAGCATTTGTGATCTCTGTTTCACAGAGGCCCTTGTTTCAATTTGGTGACATAGTGTGTGTTACAGCATTAGGTGTCAACATGCAATCACTAACGTCTACTACTTTCTAGAGGTAGCAGATTTCTATTGCAATTCTATTTTCTTTTTGTAATATTAAGCTCTCTCTAATGATTATAACTGTACCTTTTTAGCAGATGAATTTAAGACCTGTGCTGGCTTATTTGGATGGAGGAAGCTAAATTCCCAATAGTTTGAGCTCACACAGCAGGTTAGTGTTTTTCTTGGGATGGAAAGCCAGGTCTTTCTCTGGTTCAATGTAATACCCGGAAAAACATGGTGCATATTAAAAGAAAAACTATTTCTCACAAAACTCCAAGAACTGTATGTTAGAACAACTTTTATTGTCCTAAAAGTTCTACAGGGTCAGCAATATTATATATTTTAAACTTGAAATAAAATAATGCTAACTGCATTTTGGGGAAAATGTGATATTATCCCACTGCAATGTTCATAGGGAAAAAGCAGTAAAATTACTAGTGAGAATTACTGGACAGAAGGCAGGATAGTTCTAGGAAAACATTAGAAAAATTCAGATCCAGCCAGGTGTAGTGACTCACGCCTGTAATTCCAGCACTTTGGGAGGCTGAAACGGGTGGATCATAAGGTCAGGAGTTCGAGACCAACCTGGCCAACATGGTGAAACCCTGTTTCTACTAAAAATACAAACATTAGCTGGGTGTATGGTGGGTGCCTGTAATCCCAGCTACTCAGGAGGCTGAGGCAGGAGAATCACTTGAACCTAGCAGGTGGAGGCTGCAGTGAGCCGAGATTGCACCATTGCACTCCAGCCTGGGTGACAAAGTGAAATTCCATCTCAAAAAACAAACAAACAAAAAGCAAAGCAAAGGAAAGAAAAGAAAAGAAAAAGGAAAGAAAGAAAAGAAAAGGTCAGATCCTTTTTTGGAGCCTCCTGGTTGACTCCCAGGTTTATGGGGTCCCCAATTCCTCATGGCACTCCATAAGGGCTTCCTGGGTAGGATGTTGCTTTCTGGACAGTTGAATATACAAGACAGGGTGGTTTCCCCTGACAACACAGGGCAAACAGGGTGTATATACTTGCTATGAAATGTGTGGTCCATGGTGAGCCACAGGCTGAGGTGGTAGACGAAATAGAAAGTCATAGGCGAGTGAAGCTCAGTGTCCAGTCCTCTGCCATGATTTAGACAGGACAGTAAAGGAGGTAGTAGAACACCCAGAGTGAATAGGACCTGTTTAGCTGCAGGCAGAAAGTGACACTTGGGGGCTGAGAAGGCAGGTGGTCATTTTTCCAGATGACCACGTAAGAGGAGTTCATAGGCAGGAATTCAATAGAAAAGAAAGAGCCAAACAAGATCATTCTGGGATTGAAGTGCCTCTGAACCTATATGTAGAGGGGTCAGAGCACTCCATTCAGAGACCAATATGGGGAAATAAGGTGAACTTAAACTGAATGTGTAGTTCTGAAAAGTATTGGTGTTGGCTTCCATTGGCCAGTACCTGAAAGTTACTGTCATAGGTTGAACTGTGTTTCTCAAAGAGATATGTCCTATTCCTAAGCCTGGTTTCTGTGAATATGACCTTATTTGGAAATAGTCTTTGTAGGTGTAATTAAGATAAGATCATTCTGGATTTAGGGTGGACACTAAATCTAACGACTGGTGTCTCTATAAGAGAAAGGGAAGAAGATTTGAGACACAGAGACGCAGAGGCACAGAGGCCATGTGAAGAAAGAGGCAGAGATTGAAATCACACACGAGGCTCCAAGCCAGGTAACACCAAGAGCTGTAGACAGCCACCAGAAGCTAGGAGAGAAGCATGGAACAGATTCTCCCTCAAATTTCCAGGGGAACTACCCTGCTGACACCTTGATTTTGAATTTCTAGCCTCCAGAACTATGACAGAATCCATTTCTGTTGTTGCAGGCCATGTAGTTTGTGGTACTTTGTTACGGTGGCCTGAGGAAATAGATATGGTTACCCATGCCACCTGATCTCTGACATGAACATTCTCTAGCTTTTACTTTTCAGCTAATGTGAAATGAGTATTTGTTTTAATTGCTTTTAATTGTTTTTACTCTTTTATTCATAGTAAAATCTCTCTCTTTTTTGCTCTAGAAATGAATTACAAATGAAAACGTGTTATGATTATAATACTTTAAAAAATCAGTGTGTGGAGTTGGTCATTAACTAAGAAGCATAACAAGTTAAAAGAACCTTGTGGGCATTACACTAAGCGATGTAAGCCAGGCACAGAAAGACAAACGGCCCATGAGCTCACTCATCTGTGGATTCTAGAAGAGTTGATTTCACAGGTTACCAGAGGTTGGGGAGATAGAGAGTAGGAGGGATGGAGAAAGTTTGGCAGTGAGTACAAAGTTACTATTAAACGGGAAGAATAAGTTCTGATATTCTATTTCACGGTGGGGTAACTATAGCTAATACCAATGCTGTGTATATTTCAAAATAACTATAAGAGAAGATTTTGACTGTTATCACCTGTATTAGTTCATTCTCACACTGCTATAAAAACTACCCGAGACTGGGTAATTTGTAAAGAAAAGAGGTTTAATTGACTCACAGTTCCACAGGCTTCACAACAAGCGGGGCTGGGAGGCCTCAGGAAACTTATGGTCATGGCCGAAGGGGAAGTAAGAACACCTTTACCTGTCGGAGCAGGACAAAGAGAGAGAAGGGGCAAACGCTATACACTTTCAAATCTCACAAGTGAGATCTTGTGAGAACTCACTCACTGTCACAACAGCAAAGGGGAAATCCACCACTATGATCCAGTCACCTCCCAGTAGTTCCCTCCCCCAACACTGGGGGTTACAATTCAACATGAGACCTGGGTGGGGACACAAATGCAACTCACATCATACCCTGATATGATCATTTTACAATGTATAGATGCACTGAAACAGCACAATGCCCCATAAATATGTACAATTATGTGTCAATTATAAGTAAATTGAATTATTTATTAAGTATAAATAAAAATTAATAAAAAGCATATATCAATTATGCTTTAAAAATTAAATCTCCATTCTAGAATTGATTCCAGTATTCATTCAAACATTTGTTTCTATTAATTTATTAATTAATCCTTCAATCTATTTTAATCCATCATACATTTACCAAATGCTTACCTTGTGCTAGACATTCTTCTTCTAACTGCTTATAAATACATGATGAACAAGAAAGACAAGATGTCTGCCCTCTTTGCATATATATTTTGGTGATGCAGACAGGGAATAAAAATTAATCAAACAAATGCATAATTATGGAGTATAATAAATGTTATTGCTGACATCTCAATTTATTTTCCTGTAGTTCCTGGTATTAATACATTTAATTCTTAATTATAAAAGTCACTACTTGCTATATAGAATGAAAGGAGAGTTCATGTTGAAAACTCAGCTACTTAAATCCTGTTATTGACAGGACCTCTGTTGGATTCCATCTTTATCATGGCTGTTTATATCCGTATTCAAGCTTTGAATTCACACTTAACAGAGAATCAAAGCTACTTAATTCACAGCACAGCATTGTTGTTGTCACTTGATACATAATTGAAAATAACCTCAGTGGCAGCCCAAAGTTTAGATGTCAGTATGCTCAATATCTTTTAACCTCTAATGCTAGGGAAATAGCTGAAAAATTCTTGTTAAAGCTAGAGTATCAAAAAAGTTTGGGAGTGAAAATGTGTGTTTGTATCTACACACACACACACACAAAATCAGAGTTTATTATTTTCCTTGTTTGTTTATCTATTTATTTATTTTTGCTTGCCATGTATGGAGTAGCTAAATGATTACTGTAACTCACAATGGAGACAAACTTCACTTTCATTAGAGGTTGCAGTGTGACAGATACCATGACACCAAAGTGTTCTGAGACAAGACCGCCTTCCCACCCAATGTTCAAATATGCAGTTCATAAAAGAGGATGGGGAGGAATTCTCTTCCATAACTCATGTACTCTTAGTGAAATCAAGGATTGTTTAAAAGGGGACTAGACGGAGGATTTTGTGAGAAAGGAAACTGGTAAATTATTTTCTAGAGATGAATTTTATTCGCAACACCCCATTATTCTTATTTAATATACTTGCTATACTTCATTACTAAAATAATTCTTGTAGATAAAGTTCTTAGACTTAAATCATTGTTAATTAATTTTCATGAGTTTTTTTTTGTTGTTGTTGTTATCTTCAATTAGAGCAAAGTTCTTTGAGAAATATCATCATCTCAAATGTGGTAAACCCATCCCAAACATAACTTTCAATAAAGCATTTTAATATTCTGGCAATACAAATTTCTTAGTGAGTCACAAAATATATGCCAATGTGTAGAACATTTATAATAAATCTGTTTCTTTTTTCCCAAAATTTATTTATTTATTTTTAAAAATTTTACTTTAAGTTCTGGGATACACGTGCAGAACATACAGGGTTGTTACATAGGTATATGTGTGCCATGGCAGTTTGCTGTACCCATCAACCCATCATCTAGGTTTTAAGTTCTGCATGCATTAGTTATTTGTCCTAATGCTCTCCCTCTCCTCGGCCCCGACCTCCCACAGGCCCCGGTGTGTGTTGTTCCCCTCCCTGTGTCCATGTGTTATCACTGTTCAACTCCCATGTATGAGAGAGAACATGTGGTGTTTGGTTTTCTGTTCCTTTTAGTTTTCTGAGGATGATGGCATCCAGCTTCATCTATGTCCCTGCAAAACATATCATCTCATTCCTTTTTATGGCGGCATAGTATTCCATGGCGTATATGTACCACATTTTCTTTATCCAATCTGTTTCTTTTGTATTGCTATTTACAAGGTCAGAAAAACCCCTGTGAAAGAGAAATTGCCAGTTAATGAAGTAGTATATGTTATTTTCCCTACTTGGGGGGCTCTATTCCTTTTGCACATATCAGACATGTCAGTTTAAGAGGTGGTTCTCTTATTTAGGGCATGCCAGTCATTTTCATTTGCTGACACACTTGTAAATCTTTAATTTTTACTCACGTGAGTTTTGTTCCTTGTGTGAGTCTACAGGAGTTGTCTTAATTTGTTCTGTAAAAAATTAGTTATCCTTGAAAACATTTTTCCTCTTTGTTTTAGTAAAGTAAATTCTTGGCAAAATTCAGATCATGAAATGAGAATGGTATATTTGACTTCAAGTATTTTAACTGGTGGACTCCTCCATGTACATGAAACTGGAAATGTCCTCTCCCCATCTAAGCAGTGTTGGAGAACCCCCAACCACAGCCTCTCTCACTAGGATTATGATTATCATGATAAAGGGATTATATGATTGCACTTTAAAGTTGGTGTAAAACATGGGCCTGATAACACTCCCTAGAATAATTTGTTTCTGTTTCTAGATTTTCTAATGTATTGTTGGTAGAATTGGTTACAGGAGTATGATATTAAATAAATTTAAGAGTCATCTAGAAATGAAACAAATATGTAGAAACAAAAGCATGCAATCCTCATTTATTTTAAAGAATATTTTATATTAATGACTTTAATTCATCATTAAACTTGAATGATGGGGAGTGGAGTGCTGCAATTTAGCTGCTTTCCTGTAGAAAAATGCCAATTCCTATAGGAAATGCCAATTAAAGAAGCTTTTCAATTTAGGTCCAGAGAACACATTTATAAGTTATGTCATATTTACCTAATTAATATAACTTAATATGATAATTCAAAGATAATCAGTTTAAAATGAACTATCGTAATAAACGAGAGGCACATTTAATAAAAGCAGTTAAAAAGTTCATTAATCCTGATTTTATAAGGAATTATTCCTATTTTTTAGAGAAAATGATTCATCTGTAAAGGCTTCTTGAAGCTTTTGCACAATTGGTAAAGAGAGATTGATAAGAATAACACAAAGCTATTTGTTTTTATTGTAGTTGAAGGGAAAATTTGGGGCATGCTTATGGAATAATTTTGCAGATTTAGCTTGCTTCAAATTCAGGAGTTCAGCATATGCGTTTTGAAAGCTAGAATTCATTATTGTGCTATCACTGATCTAGCAAGCTTTCAAAAATAAAATATACTAAAAACTCTTTAAAATTCTTCTCTCTGGCTCTAAGTAGGTTATGATATCTGCCTGAAGATTCTTGGTGCCCTAAAATAAATACTGGTTCTTTTCTTATATTTGTGTGTCTTACATTGTATCTTTAGATTTTTTAATTTAAAATATTTTCTTTTTGAATCTGTTTGTGATTTGAAAATTTGCTATTGAACAATTTTTTAGACAATTTCGGTGAACGTGTTACATATTCCTCATGTTGAAAATAGTGTAGTGAAAATGGCATGATTTTATTTTTCTTGCTACATGATAATAACTGAATCAAATAGTATTAAAACTGTAGATTTGTCTTAATTAAACCATGATTAATGGTTTACTTAATTAAACTTACTTAAATGTGAGCTATGAGCTGTAAATCATTTTTCTTAATTTACATTAGAGATCAATATTCACTGGCTTCATTTTCCTTTCTCCATTCTGTTATTAATACAGTATTCTCCAAGTTGTTCAAATTTACAATTACACTTTGTCTAACTGTACTCTCATTTTCATAGCAGGCATGTTGTTCTTAGCACTATCTTGAATTTAGTAGGGCTGCATCTATAGCTATTTATCTTTGCTGCTTCTGCTGCATTTGGTGCCAAGTTTTACATGTAGTTGGCAATACAATTCAATGAGAGAAGTTTAATGCTTGCTTAATTTCATGCCTTTGGGAATTGAACTATGAGTATTATTCAGATTTTCACCATTGGCTTGATTAGTAACTATTTTAACTGTGGCCTAGCATTTAAAATTCTTTCTTTAATCTATTCAAAGGAAAAGATTTAGTGGACACTTCTTATGAGTCAGGAACTATATGAGGTGCTAAGGATAGAGTAGTAAGCAAAAATGTATGATAATGGCTCTGAAGAAGCTGGAAATCTTACAGTAAAACATAGATACAGTGAGTTCCAATAGTAAGAGAAGATAATTTTTTTAAAAACTTATGTGCCCGGCAGTCTACTAAGCACTCTTCATAACATTATTTTATTTTACTCTTAAACTTCTTAGTTACATTCATGTATTAAAAAATAATTTGTAGTCCATTTTGGGCTAGAAACTATTTTCTATAGTGTTATCAAAAATGAAACATAAAAAAGTCTAGGGAGTGATTGTAAGGTAAGTTTGTCTTTATTCCTAATAGAGGGATTGAGGAAGGTGTTCCTGAGGAGGTCGTCTACCAGCAGAAGTGAGGGAGTGACCCTTGGGTAGATTTGGAGGTAGAGCATTGCCAAAAAAAAAAAAAAAAAAAAAAAAAAGGAACAGCAACTGCTACAAAACTAAAATGAAAGTGAGTTTAGCTTGCTCAAGAAATAGAGGGGACATCTGAAGCTCCAGATGATCACTGGGACAGGATTTGGGTTAAGGGAAGAAAGGGTATGAGATTGTCGATCATAAACAAGAAGCTAGGATTATTTTATTAGTCTGTTCTCATGTTGCTAATAAAGACATACCAGAGACTGCGTAATTTATAAAGAAAAGAAGTTTAATTGACTCACAGTTCCATGTGACTGGGGAGGCCCCACAATCATGGCAGAAGGCAAATGAAAAGCAAAGTTACGTCTTACATGGCGGCAGGCAACAGAGCGTGTGCAGGGGAACTCCCCTTTATAAAACCATCAGCTCTGGTAAGACTTATTCACTATGAGGAGAACTGTATAGGGGAAACTGATTCCATGATTCAATTATCTCCACCTGACCCCGCCGTTGACATGTGAGAATTATTACAATTTAAGGTGAGATTTGAGTGGAGACACAGCCAGTTATGTCCTAAATAGGACATAGGATAGAAAGTCCTTGAAGAGGTTTGAGCTGGCTCGCGCTGAGATCTCATTTATGTTTTCAAATGCCTCCTGTGGCTCCTCTGAGGTGACGCCCCTTTTGATGACACCACACATACCTTAGCTTGTTCAGATCTATGTTTTTTCACCTCATTATTTATTTTTTTCTTACCCTTCTTTCCCTTAAAATGCGGAGATGTATGAATATAACCATAAACCGAAAATGATTCTTTGATTTTATGTGGTATCCATTTAACTATCTTAGAAGAAGGAATTCTGTTTTATTTTGAAAGGTCTCTAGATAAGAAATAAAACAATTATCTGCCTGTCTCATGCCAAAGACAGATTTTTGTTTTTATGTATCAAGACACTTTTATATATCAAAGATCTCTGATTGCAAATGGTACTTGTGTCATTATTCATGACAATCAATTGGAAACTGACTCTTTGCTTGTCTAGGGAAACCAGACTCTTCTCCTTTAAGTCACCATGACTTTTCAGATTTACTCCTGTGGCAGAAATAATAAGCCAGAGCAGAATCTGAAAGCCCAACATTTGTCCAGAAATTTTCAGAGAAGAAGCTAGTGTATTTTCATTGAGAATAATTGAAGAGAATGTAGAAAAACAACAAGAACAACAAGAAACAATAACGATTTAAGAGGAAGTGAAATAAGGGGTCTCTATGAGTGCAGCCAGAAGGTGGAAGACAGCAGAGCCCAAGAGGAGAGCAAAATGTGAGAGGAAGCCAGATAAATGTGACCGCAAGAACTTGAAAGAAATGTATAGTTTAAGGAGGACTTTTCTCCTAAAAAGATGAAAGTCAGAATCATGGAACATTTCATGCTTGATAATGGGTCACACTAAGGTCATGAACAGAAAGAAAAGATTTCTGACACAAGATATCCTTATAAATTGCAAGGAACTAGGTACTCAATAAATAAATGTGCAAGGAAATCATGATAAAACTGGTCAGAATATTTGCAAATGTAAAACTGAGATTTCAAGCAGGTTTTATTCATAAATGGAGATAGTTATCACTAATTACACTTCAATTTTTATACTTTACCTATTTTGAGCATTCATGTTTTACCCTGTATCCTTGAAAGGTGGATTTTATATCCTATTTTGCAATATAAAATATCTTCATTTGTTTAATGTGTTCTTATCTCTTTGAATCATATAAGCTCTGATTCAATTAGGTAGATGGTGACTCCTGGGTTTCCTTCAGATTTATGGAGACCTATTTATCATTTTTAAAACAAATCAGATAAGGAAAAGTCTGCTCAATGAAACATAGTAATTTATCATTTTCTGGAGAGGGAAATTTGTTTGCTATTTTATTACTGCTGTGAATCCAAATTATCTTACAGGTGTTTTAAAGATCTGTCTAGATCTGATAAGTCCTTTCTATTTGGAGTAAGTTGGTTCTATCCTCCCAGAGAGAATAACTGCACCATATGCTGTGACTCCTCAGAGAGATCAGTCAACCCTGGGCATATGAACATGAAATACAATGAGCTGTTGAATTGAGAGGAAGTAGGAGTGTCTTCAGAAGCAGACAGCTTTCGAATAAGCAGCTGATTATTGGTTATTATTTTCGACCTTTGGGCTAATCATAAAGGAGGCTATTAGCAGGTAATGGATTAAATAAGGTGACTCATATTCATATAATTTCTTTAATATGAAGGAGGAAAAATAGCCTGTGGTAGATCAACCGTTGTCAAATCTTTATATAACACATGAAATGCTCTTGAAAGGGTCTCGGGGCCGTAAACTTTCTTTTAATTAATGGTGAGAGACTCACGATTGCTTTTCTCTTAATTGGAAGCATACTCTTAGATTTGAAAATGAAAATTCAGAGATGAAAAGAGGTGGCTGTTAAAGAAACTAACACTTTTGAAGGATAAATGATTTGTCTGAAGTCGTACAACTAGTTAGTATGACTTTGGCATGAAAACGTCTTCTGAAACGTATTCTGTGATTCTAATGATGGATGGTTGATCTTTTTTTTTTCCTTTCATTCTTGCCTTAGCATACGTATCATCATTTGTATCCTTGCTGTGCCACTAAGAAAGTTAGCTCTCAGCATTATATGAAAAGAATAATAGCAAGTGCCAGAGGAAAGATGGATAAGGATATCAAAGAGGTCTTCAGATGCTATTACATACCTCAACAGAATGAAAAAGTGTAGTAGATATATATGAGTAAAAAAACACACAACAATTATGTTTATCCTTTTGCCTTTCAGACAGGTGAGTATCTCCTCTTCCAATATTTAAAATGAACAGTATATAGAAACAATTGATAGGTAGTTGTTGGCAAGTGCTCAGGACACTTAAAAATCTTCTGTGTTCATTTTTTCAGGGTTCTTAATGGTCATGCATAGGAATTGATTCTTCTAAATCAATTCTGTCCCTTATTTATTTCAACATTTATTTACAGATATTGGTATTACAGTTGCCTGCCTGTTTTCTGACTATAACTATGTTATTGATGACCCCCTTTGGAAAGCTAAGCTAAGCCGTCATGGCACATCTGGGGAAGGTATGAATGAGGACAATACTACAACACCCCAAAGTTACTTAAAGAAGTCAGGATAGTAGAAGCTTGAGGGATTTTGCCCAGAACATAGCACGTGCTCTGTGTTTAGCCCCAGAGCTAATTATTGGATGGACACCCCCGACTGTGAGCAATTTTGTTCCTTGAGGCCTGCTGATACTGGCTTTGGTTCTGTCATTGATTTGAACATAATCTGTGTGTTGCATCTTTATTGGATTGCCATGATTCATTTAAAAGGAAATGTTTTTGATCCTTGCTGACTGGCTTTCACGATGGCATTGGGTAGGTAGGGGGTTGGTGAGCAGCCTGAAAAAGAAAACACTTTCAATATTGCTCTCGGGTTTACGACTGGAAGGGAGAACAGCTAAAACACATTAGTCCTTTTGCTATTCAGAGGTTTGACTGCTTTAGCTAGGGGGCCTGGATACATGATCCATTTTCTCTTTCCTGTCCAGCATCTATTTGATGCAATATGCTCCATGTCTCTTTTCATTAACTGAGACCTATATGATGTCAATTGAGAAAAACAGTAGCTGATGTTATGAAATACTTGCAGTGGCATAACAAAGATCTGTTATAAAGGCCTTTTACTTTGTTCCATTGTATATTTTACTATTGTGTTTTATGCCTGCAGCTTGGCTGTACTGAAAGAAAATATTTCAGCTGGGCCCTGCTGGGTTTTTTTTTAAACTTGGTTTTGAAATGCTAGATAACAGTGAACTCAATCTATGGCAAACTCGTGACATTAACAAATGTGGGACAAATAACTTCACTGAGGCACATGACAGCGATGCAAACATTTTACTTGAAACCAAACCTATGAACAGAGACATAATCTGCTCTAAGAGTAAGTGAGGTTAGGTTTAACTTTAGTGTCACAGATAAAGCAACTTTAATGACTGGAAATTATATCCTGCAACGTAATGCGAGCTGCCATCATATCAGAGGACCCCCCAGCAGGTTTGATTCCAAAATGGGAGAGGTGACACCATGTGCTTAAGCAAACGGAAGAAATATGATGATTTACTGTTACTCATGTTAAAATGTATATGGAGTTCAGAGTCAAAAAACTCATCCTCTTCCACCTTTCTAGTGTATCTCAAGACCAGATAATATGTCATTCCACAATCCCTCGAAAAATTCGAGATGAAGTTTAGTGCTCTACTGCTGGCTCATATTATTGTGAGAGAGAATATGAAAATCTAATAATGTAGCAATAACCTCCACAATGTGAAACAATGCCAACAAAACAAAATTGGAAGCTGGAAAATGGTTTAAAGAAAGTTATAGTGCTGAAAAAAAAAAAAAGATCCCAGCTCTAATGAAATACATTAATTGAAAGAACTCTGATTTGTGTTTTCTTTGTAATTATATTTTAATTTTGAAATTAATTAGTAAGTATTATAAATGGAATGTGAATGCCTAATCCATGTACAACCATGGCATACATGAAGAAAATAAGTATTAAAGGAGTTCCACATGCTAAATTTATGTTAGAAATACAGAGAGTTTTAAAACAACATAATAAGCAATTACTTATACAGTTGGTATCACCACTTGATAATATGAATGTAATTTAAATTAGCAATAATAATTTAGCCTTACTAGTGTTTCTATTTTCTCACTTTTTGGAGCAGTGCTGAAAGTCTTTCTAAAAGACAATTTTTTTTTTTTCAAGAAAAATCTGAACTTTCTTTAACATTGGGAAGAAGAACTTAAGCGCCTGATGAACTGTAGTCAGGATACTAAGACCTCCGGTTTTGTGACTGCTCAACAGCTGCTTCCAAATGATACAATTCATTTGATATCCCTTCAGGGGAGGGTGGATTAATCCCCTCTTAGTGTCTGAACTATAGATCATAGTGTTTAAATATGTAGATCTATTATTAGCAAAAACTATGCATGAAACTTTAAACATCATTTGAAGGGGTTAAATTTATTGGCACCTGCTTCAAGGATTAGGTCATTGGTATAGTCATTCCAAAGTCTACATTACTTGTAAAACTGGCCCATGAATGAAGATTTTAGTTATCTTGTGTCTATGGGAACCAGCAGTAATTGACACTGATTACTGAACTCAGGGAAAGTAGAATCTGAAAGTACATTATAAAGAAGGCACCTCTATAAACTATAAAGGTAAATTAGCTGCCAGAAATAACCATTTTATGTTTGGTTTATTATCCGTGTAAAGTAACTTTCTATACATAAAACCCAGTTTATGTGCAACAAGGTACTAAAAGGCTACTTTCACTTTTCCCAGATAATGTATCTATTAAGGTGTGAGTCTGGGTGTCTGTTTTTAAGAGTAAAAATGGTGCCAAACTGATACTTTTAAAAAATGTCAGATACCAATAATGGTCTACAATTTCAGAGTCCAGGCATACAGCATCAATCTGACTACTCTTCTGTGTACACATTTGAAACTTATTACTTGAGGCTAAATATTAAACAGGATACTCTCCTGAGTGCATCTACTGGCAGCAGTATGATCGAATATAGACTGTCTTCACTAATGCATCTTGTCTGTGAGTATGGTGGGGCGAAAAAACTGAAATCACCAGAAAATGAGCCTTCAACCAGTGCATTTAAGGTTAAGCACATTTAAATTTAAACAATCTTAATAAATAATTTATTTTAGTTTTCTAAATAGGGAAGAAATGAAAGGGACAGGACTAGAGGTTTTTAACAATCATGTTTCTAAACCTTTTCTAAAAAATGATTTATCTATATTATTTACATGTTTTTCTTAATTATTTATGTCACTATGTATAGCATACATGATTTCTGAATACCAAATCTTATACTTGAAAATAGGCCCTTAAACTTTAAGGCTTCTCAGAGTTTTGTGGTAGGAAATTCTACATGGTTGCCTGTTAAAACTCATGGCTTTAAAGCAGGGTTCATTAACTATGTTCTAGATGGACACAACTGGCCTCCTGGTTGTCCATGAACCCCTAAAACTGTGTGCACATTTTGTGTGTGTGTAGTAAATTTGTCTAGAATTAGGGTTTAAACATTTCAGCAATTCCTCGAGACTTGTGTGACCAATATGTAAAACATATTGTTACAGCAATTTTTAAAGAATGGCCCATGAAACTCTGGGAGTCTTTAAGACCCTTCTTGGGAGTCCACATGTGAAAACTATTCATATAACAACACTAAGACATTGTTTGCCTTTCAATTAATGGTGGGTTAAACTAATGGGCCATTAGCACACATCAAAACAGTGGCATGAAATTATACTACAGTCAGTGTATTTTCCATTGCCATGCACTAACAGCTTTAAAAACTTCAATTTCAACATACACATGATACAGTATAGCGTTATTAATTGTATTGTATCTTGACCATTTAGTAGGTATGTTTTTAGTATTCTGCATGGTAAAGTGTGAAGTATGCATAAAATACTTGTACTACATATTACGAAGTGGAAGAAGCCAAACTGAAAAGACTACTACTTATTGTTATGATTTTGATTACATGACATTCTAGAAGAGGCAAACTATAGAAACAATAAAAAGATCACTTGTTGTCAGAGGTTAGGAAGGAGGGAGAGCTTACATGCACAGCTCAGAGGATTTTTAGGATACTGAAACTATTCTGTATGATATTATAATTTTAGATACATGTCATTATACAATTGTCCAAATCCATGGAATACACAGCACCAAGATTATGCCAGAATGCAAACTATGGACTTGATGATAATGATACGTGAAAATAGATTCATCAGTCATAGCAAATGTACCACTCTGATGTGAAATTTTGATAGCTGGGGAAACTGTGTGTGTGGGGACAGGGAGCACATGGGAACTATGTATTATACGTTCATCTCAATTTTTTGTGAACCTAAAACTGCTCTGAAAAATAAAGTCTATTTAAAAAATCACCTATAGGTAAAATTATCACACAAAATTCAAGATGGGACAAATAATCTTAATGTAACAGAGTAGAAAAAGTTCATTGATACAGCCGTAGATTTTGCATTGTGACTACTCCTTAGGAAACTACCACTTAGTTTTCTAAAACTAGGTAGTTTTGCTGAACTATTTAGTAGTTTTGCTGAACTTCTAAAATGCATATCCACATTTTCTGAAAAATACATTAAAATACTCCTCTCTTTTCCAATTACAAATCTGTTTGAGGTCTGATTTTCTTCATTTATTTCCATCAAAACAAAATATTGCAATGGACTAGATGTAGATGCAGGTATGAGAATATTAAGACATGTTAAGGGAATTTGAAAAATAAAAAATGAAAAAATGAACAACAGTGCCATTCTTCTCATTGTTTTTAAAAAGTGTTTATTTTTCTTAAAACTGTTATTTGGGTTACCTGTAAAGTGTTATTGTCATTTCAAAATGAAGTAATGTGTAAATATTTTTAAATGTCACAGTTTTAATTTTGAATGTCTCAGTCTTAATTTTAAATAAAAATATATAAACCAAAGATCTTCAGAGTTCTCAACAATTTTATTAAGAGTGTAAAAGTTTCTCCAGACTAAACACATTTGGGAACTCTGAAACTCCAGTAAAGTAATGCTTCATATTGTTTAGTCAAAGTTTGTACCTTATTAATTCAACTTAAAACATTTATCTTCCTAATTGCTCGTTCTCTTCAATGATTTGGCATTCTACAAATTTAATAATTTAAGATAAGTTAGCTCAGTTTAGTGAAACTAACCAATCTTTTACATACTTGTTTCCCAAGCTGCCTGGAACAAGATCTGCCCACTTGCACAGCTGTTTATTTGGCTAACTTGTTTTACCAAGAGGATATGTGTTACTCTTCAAATTATGAGATTCAAGGTTAGCGCTTTTGGAAAAGTAAATATCATTTTCACTTTTCCAGGTGAATACTGTACCTTCTCAATAGCATACAGAGACTCTGAGCATATTATGAAAATAAAGAAGTATTCATACAAATTCAATTGACTAGTTTATATTGTGGAACAAAATACATAAGGAGACAAAATTATTCAGTTTATACAAAACGAAAACAAAATCCAAACACGTGACTAAAATGCCAGTCAATAGCCAGTATTAATATGTATGCCTCAGTCAAACCTGAGAACCATTTTTAGACAAAAGACGTCATACATGCTACAAAATCATAACGAAACATCTTATATATTTTTCTAGACACCTTGATTTAACTTAATCACTTCATATTTAAGGGGAAATTAACACTAATGTGAAAATAATTTATTTAAGTTATTTATTGTCTGAAGTCTTCCATTGTTAATGGAACACAAAAGGAACAAAAGGCCAAGCTGAAAGTCTGTGTTCACCTTCCTTCCTCAAAGATCCTAAGTGGTTTATAGCTTTCTCATTCTCCTTCCACTCTTCCTTCCTCTTTTCCCTTTCCCCCTTTCCTCCCTCTGTCCCTTCCTTCTTTTCTTCTTTTTTTCTTGCTTTGCTTTTTCTCCATAATTTTGACATTACATGAATTGTGCATATCAAATTCTTAATAAAACCAAATTTCAGTTCAAAAGGGATTAAACACTATTTAGTAATCAATCGAATCATTTTACATGGTCGTTTAAAGTTGCTGTAGAGTATCTTTCCATTTTCATGCCTTTTTTGATTTCATTTTAGCTTAGAGGACAAGCTACTCTGCATATTATTTTTATTTTTATGAGGTTCTCTATTCACATATTCTGAAATAAATTATTTATAAATATGAAATCAAGCTTGATAAATTGTAAGTAATAAGATGGAACTAAAATGTATCCCAGGCCAACACCATTATTTTACAGATAAGGAAACTGAAGGCATGTGACTTACCCAGGACCACAGAGCTAATAAATATGAGCAGGATGTTTAGAACACTCAGGTTGAAATCTGTTTATCATTTTTATTATAGGTAGTAATTATCAGAGTGGTTGTAGAAAGTATTCAGCATATATTGAAAAATATTGTTAGTAAATGAAAAATTTAATTTAATTATTAAACTAGTGATAGACATAAACCAAGCCTATCAAACTATGGGAGAGCTACAGTGCGTGACTTTTCTTCAAACGTGGAGGGATAAGACATTCTGGGCACTGCAAATGGTTGATCAAAGTGGTGCTGGGCAATTGTGAGAAGCATTTTTAAGTAAGACTCCCAGCAGAAATAGCTGCTTCCCGTTGAAAGAGCTTTAACTTCCTTAGGCTCTCCACTTACCACTATGGCAAGTACTAGGAGGTAGATTCTCCAGCCCTAAAACATCTTCTAGGAGCAGAGATGTAGAGAGAGAGTGCACTGCATTGTGGTACAATGCTGCATGGGCAGAACCACCATCTTAACGTATTGGAAGGCAGCAGCATCTTCCTAAAAGGCAGTTTAAAACGCCTTAATACTTAGTTACTGTGCCTTTAGTCAATGCATAAGCAATAATTAAAACTTAAAAATAAGAGTCTGAAGAAAGAAGTGGGCATCCTTATTATGTGGCCAGAATTTGTGGGACAATAACAGTATTGGAATCACAGAAGAAGATTCCAGAAGCATCACTCCAGATACCCATTTCTGGGGCCAATTTTTTTGAGACAGAGTCTTGCTCTGTCGCCCAGGCTGGAGTTCAGTGGCTGGATCTCAGCTCACTGCAAGCTCCGCCTCCCGGGTTTATGCCATTCTCCTGCCTCAGCCTCCCGAGTAGCTGGGACTACAGGCGCCCACCTCCTCGCCTGGCTAGTTTTTTTGTATTTTTTAGTAGAGACGGGGTTTCACCGGGTTAGCCAGGATGGTCTCAATCTCCTGACCTCGTGATCCGCCCAAAGTGCTGGGATTACAGGCTTGAGCCACCGCGCCCGGCCTCTGGGGCCAATCTTTAAAGATTTCATCACCAATCCCTTAATGAAGAAGAAATGAAAAATCATATAAGAATCAACTGTGTATTTTTCATATTTGCTCTACAAAATATATTAAAATGTAAAATATCTTTGTAAAAATGAGTTAGAAATTATCGATAGATCTTTATACTGTTTTCAGAACAAATTCCTCCAGTCGTTGAGGTACATATTCAGGTATTGGGATCAGAGGATTTTGTCTGAACATTTGAATCAGGATTCTGGTACTTAGAATGGGTAAGGATTGATAGCATCTGCTCCTTTCCCATTCTCAATCATTGGCCCAAGTTCTGTTTACATCTACCCTTCTGTAAAGAATGCCACTTATTCCGTGTTGCTTCTGTGAAGCTCTGCTCTTTCAGTGTTAATTATCCCAGGACTCATTGTTTTGATAATTTCACTCTTCATCAAAATATCATATATCACAAGCATGCAGAAAACAGCTTTTCAGATGGCAAAATAATGCCTCGATGAGATCTTAGCAGAAGCTATTTGCAACGGTTCCAGAACTTCCTTGTACATAACAAAGCATTATTTTCAAGATTTAATTTTGTCATTGCTTTTTGTTTTCTGTAAAGACTGCTTGATACAAAAGGTCAAGGTATCAGCAAAACATAGACAGATTTTTGCTGAATGACATAAACCTGTCAAAATGCTGAGCTTTGATGTTCCATTAAGTGATCGATGTAGATTACTAACTTTTGGCTAAATGCTACTCAACCAGATAAGGTCAATACCTGTTAGTTCATTGATGGAATAATTAATCAATCAATACAGGATGCTTGAAGTCAGGGAGAATTATTGCCAGGCTTGTATCTCCGGCTTTGGTCACAGAAATTATTTAAAAACATCCTTGCAACATTAACCCGCTCTGTGCGAGGTTTATTGTAGCATTATGAACACAGAAGAAGGAAAGAAAAAAATTCCAGTGAGCAGCACTTCTTGTAACCTTGAGCTCCCCAGAAGGAAAAGCTTCTAACAAGCTGAGTGCATCATCATTAGTTCTTCCTTTCACATCATCGCACTCTGCTTGTAAAATAATTACATACAATTTTTCTATTTTACAGTTGGACCACATGACTCCCTGTTCTTTTGCACAGCAATTCACCCCTCCCCCAGACTGCCTAGTTGAAGGCTGGAACTGCTCACCTTTAAACATCTCAGCCGGAGGCTTTTATGGTACCTGGTTACAATATTTCCTAAGAGTTGCAAAATGATCCATCTGGTTCACAGAAAAATTCTCTCTCCTCACTATTTCCTATTTCCAATGCAACCAAAATTTTTCTTCTTAGAAATGAAGAGGGCAAGGATTCTTTGTATTTTCAAAGCTGCATATGTTGTCATTTATTTGAACTCGTGAGTTTAAGACAATTCATAACACTTTGCTAGAGGTTACCACTGGTTCTCATTACTTACTGGTTCTAATTCTGTGAGATAAAAGCATCTTTTCTATATAATTTTATAAATCACTATTACTTTTTTGCAGAACTAACGACAATACTTTTATTCATTTTAACAAATAATTATCACATGTGTAGTGTGACCCAAGCATAGTAATGATATTTACTCTCAAGGAGTTTAGACATACAACCAACACTTTGGTGCATTCCTGGTTTCACACCACTTGTATATCTCTCACTCCATTTAATCTTTCCACATCCATGTGAAGTAGGAAGCAGAAGGATTATTATTGCAAGATATCCATTAGGAGAAACTATATCTAATAAGATTTACTTCTTGCTAACGTCAATTATTTAGCAAATAGCCTGGGTCCTTAGGAAACTAGTGTGGAAGTATTGGCAATTACTACCTAGATGATATAAACAATACCCCCAATATGACATAGCATGAGGATTTCTACCAGTGATAAAATCCCTGTGTGTGAATGGGATTTCTTCATGTAAAAACACAAAAAATAGAGATAAAATTAGAGACAAATTAAGTTAAAATATAACTGCACATCCTAAACAACCACACTCAGCTGAGCTTTGCCTAGACAAGCCTTGCACACATGTGCCTGAATTTGCATCCACTTCCACACATCCCAGATTGTCCTCATAAATATGTGAGTGAAAACAAATGCCCTCCCTGCAAATGAGATGACAATGTCAACTTCAAAGTTGAGATAGGGGTGGGAATTGTGTTTCTTAGAGCCACTAGTAGCCTAGTAGAAAAGTGACCTCAGGACATGCCTTGAACCTGGTTGGGATATGTAAGGACACAAGTGTGCATGTTTTTCTCAGGACAGTTGGTGTGATATATGGAAGTGGATCTTCTGCCCTCAGCATCACTTTTCTGGGAGGTCTGGAATTCCATCTCCATGCCTGCCCACATGCGTTCAAATGAGCTAGTGTGTCACTGTTTTGTGAATGGTGAACTCTGAGATGTGATGCTTCATTGCAATGCATAATCTGAACACTCATATTTTGGGCTGGGTTGCCTTCAAAGTCGATCTTGACTCTTTGTTACTTCTCTCTCTCTTAGGTAGGGTCTATCTTCCCTCCTCATGAATCAGGGTATTTTCTGTGTTGATGCTGCCACGTAAATCTGTGTGGTTTTCTGACCCAGACCTTAAAATAAGGGCAACTTCCCTGGCAGACCTTGAAGCAGTCCCTCTGGGAGCCCTAGAACAACAGGTAAAAAGTCTGACTACTCTGAGACCATCATATTGGAGAGGCCGGAAGTAGGCTTTTTAGTTGACATTGCCAGCCCTCAAGCCATCCCTGCCCAGTCATCAGGCATGCAAGTAAAACCATGTTGAAACCTATAGACCAGTCAATTCACGAGCCAACTACAGTACCAACTGGCCTCAGTCAACACAGAAGAGAAGAGTCAAGCAGTGGGGTCCTGCTTGAATTTTGCATCTACAAAATTGTGAACAAAATAAAATGATTATTGTTTTAAGCCACTGTGTTTTGGAGTATTTGTGACAAAGTGATAGGTAACTTGAATAGGAGGTGAACACAGAAAGCACTAGTAGGGAAGTGGAGAAATGTGACAGAAAAGAGAAGGAAGTCAATATAAACCATTAATAGGCCAGGCATGGTGGCTCATGTCTGTAATTCCAGCACTTTGGGATGCCGAGGCGGGTGGATCACATGAGGTCAGGAGTTCAAGATCAACCTGGCCAACATGGCGAAATCCTGTCTTTATTAAAAATACAATTAGGCATGGTGGTAGGTGCCTGTAACCCCAGCTACTTGGGAGACTGAAGCAGGAGAATTGCCTGAACTCAGGAAGCAGAGGTTGCAGTCAGCCGAGATTATGCCACTGCACTCCAGCTCAGGGGCGACAGAGCGAGACTCCGTCAAAAATAAAAATTCATTAACAAACAAGTTATCATTGTGGATAACTGAGCCTCAATCCGCCAGAGACTTCTGAGGCCATGTGGAATGGACATCAGGGTGGAAGGTTGTTTCTAGTACTAAGACTGGACACTTGCAGCTTGCTCTGCTTGCAGGCCTAATATGTCCTGAGGCTCCAGACAGAGTTCAATGTGTGCAATAAGAAGTTGAGAGTGTGCACATAAAGGTGAGTGCCACGTGAAGTGGGCTAGACTGACAAATGTCTAACACATGTATTGGCCCCATGTAGGGTTTTCACAAGCAATTTTAGGGAAGGTATACTATTGTCACTCCTTGGCCCAGACTTTTCTGCCAAATATATTAGTGACTGTAAACCTGTATTCATATAGTTTACATATTTATACCCACCCAAATATCAGGTTGAATTGTAATCCCCAGTAGAGGAGGTGGGGCCTGGTGGGAGGTGTTTGGATCACGAGGGCGGGTCCTTCATGAATGGCTTAGGCCATCCCCTTGGTGATAAGTGAGCTGTCACTCTGAGTTCACATGAGATCTGGTGGCTTAAAAGTGTGTGGCACCTTCTCCACCACTCTCCCTCTCTTCTGCTTTCCCCATGTGATGGGCCTGCTGCCCCTTCACCTTCTGCTATGATTATAATCTTTCTGAAGCCTCCCTAGAAACTGAGCAGATGCCAGCACCATGCTTCCTCTATAGCCTGAAGAACCATAAGCCAAATAAACCTCTTTTCTTTATAAATTACCCCGTATCAGGTCTTTTTCATAGTCATGCAAGAACAGCCCGATATGTGTGTGTTCTGCTTTTATTTCCCACACCCAGTGACTTAATTACTCAAAGCCCAACTCAAACAGCATGTATCCCTAGGTGCCTTCATTGATCCATTTGAAGCAAAAGTCATCCCTCCTGTGCGGATACATTCCATGACAGTTTAAGATCTGGATCTATAGCACTGAACGTCTTATCGTATTTTGGTAGAGTTTAGTGTGAGTCTTTTAATCTCCTGACCTCTTCTGCTCCATTTGAACTCCAGGAGTGAAAGGGGACTGATTGATCAAGTCTTGTAGATCTTTCTTATTTGGCATACTGGCACCTAATCCACTGCTTGATAGATGACACACAGATGATGCTCAGCACTTGTTTATTGTATGATAATGGGTTGAAACAAATGTTTGGTTAACACATGCCTTTTCAAAAGGACTTAGATCTTATTAAAAATAGGGCAGTAAATTTTCTACATAACCTAACTTAAACATGTTTCCAATAAAAATCCACTGCATTGTGTGGGTCATATTTATTTGACAGATATATTCTAGTGAACTAGATGCACAGTTAACAACAATAAAAGCAAATATTCTCTAAGGTTCTTGGTGTACTGCCAACTCTAATAAGGTCTTCAGTAAAATAATAATGACTGAAACATTGCCGGGGAGTTTAGGGCCAGGAAAATGTGCTCGAGGTCTCTGCTTGGGGTGCTACTTTTAAGTATTTATTTTTCTGAGACTGAGTTTCACTCTTGTTGCCCAGGCTGGAGTGCAATGGGGCAATCTCGGCTCACTGCAACCTCTGCCTCCGGGGTTCAAGTGATTCTACTGCCTCAGCCTCCCCAGTAGCTGAGATTACAGGCATGCACCACTACACCTGGCTAATTTTGTATTTTTTTTGGTAGAGATGGATTTCTCCATGTTGATCAGGCTGATCTCGAAGTCCTGACCTTATGTGATCCACCTGCCTTGGCCTCCCAAAGTGCTGGGATTACAAGCTTGAGTCATTGTGCCCGGACTTTGGGGTGTTATTTTTAGCTCATACCTAAATAATTTTGAATTATTACTCCAGGTAATATATGCAGCATGAAACTGATATTTGAAATACCATATATAAAAATATTTCATTGTACCACATGAACAGACAAAATTATTATTTTGTCAATTAAGTATAAAGAAAACAGACTATTAGTGTACTCAAGAGTGTATGAATTCCTATGTAAAAGAAAAAAATCCTATAATATAAACATACCTATAACAATTTCTTATCTTTTAATATGGTAATAAGGCCATTGTTACTGGGTAATTCCTGAAACCTGGAAAATCAGGTCAGCAAAGCCAAGATGGAGCCTTGTGGCCATGCTGTTGAAAGTATCTTGGCCACAAACAGGCCTTCCAGCCCTCAGTCCCCCGAGTTGGACAGTTCAAAACTAACATGGGCCATCTGAAGGCAAATCCATTTATTAATTTTTGCTAATATATTTACTTTAAAATGGAATATAATTAAAAGAATAAAAATAAGTTTTC
>NW_012099732.1:717973-726601 GCF_000951045.1 Mandrillus leucophaeus
AGACTTAAATGTTAGACCTAATACCATAAAAACCCTAGAGGAAAACCTAGGTAGTACCATTCAGGACATAGGCATGGGCGAAAATAAGTTTTCTTTATCCCTCTGTTCACCTAACATCCCGAGATGCAAAGTTCCAGGAGGCAGCAATGCATCTCAGGTCGTGGTGATCTGTCTCTGTTCATTCTGCAGCCTCCTTCTCCAAGCTTCTTACCTCATCATTTTTTTACCCCTATCCCATTGCTCGTACTGCCTCCTTTTCTAGATTTCTTTTTTCATTTTACCCACTGATTCTTGTTCCTTTGTAAAGATTCTCATCTGGCACCATCTTGTGCAGAAATCCTGACAATGTTAGATGATATGTCTCAATGCTTTCATAATATACTGTGTATGACTTTGTGTTTATTACATTTTTATAGCTTTTTTATGGCATAATTTACATTCTGTGAAATTCACTCATTGTCAGTGTACAATTCAGTGATTTTTAGTAAACTGCAAAGTTGTACAAATATCACCAGAATCCGGTTTAGAACACTTCCATCACTCCAAAAAGTTCCTTTGCCCCATTTTCTAGCAGTTTTTGATCCCATTTCTAGCCCCAGTATGATCTGTTTCTGTCTCTATAGGTTTAACCTCTTGCTGCATTTCATGTATGAGGAATCATACCATATGAAGTCTTTCCATCTGTCTTCTTTCTCTTAGCATTATTTGATGTTTATTTATATTGTAGGATGTATCAATACTTTGTTCCTTTTGTTGCTATATAGTATCCCCTTGTAGGAATCTACCACATTTTGTTGATCTCTTCACAAATTGATGAACATCTGTTTCCACTTTGGGGTTATTAAGAATAGTGCTATTGTGAACATTCACATCTGAATGTATGTATTTCTTGTGGGTGGATATCTCAGAGTGGAATTTCCAGATTGTATGGTAAGTTTGTGTTTAACATTTTGAGAAACTCTTCTGCTAAGAGGCAGTAACATTTTACATTCTCACCAGCAATGCATGAAGGTTCTAGTTTCTTTGAATCTTTGACAACATTTGTTATTGTCTGTCTTTTTAGTATAATGATCCTAGTGGATATGAAGAGGTATCTCATTGTGGTTTAGGTATGCATTTCCCTAATTACTAATGTTGAACATTATTTTGGCATTCTTATTAGACATTTTTCAGGGAAATGTCTGTCTGTGTCTTTTGCGAATTTTTAAATTGAGCTTTTTTTTTTTTTGTCTTCTTCTTATTGGACTGCAAGCATTCTTTACATATTCTGAATATAAAGTATTTGTCAGATATTTGATATAAAACATTTCTCCCAGTGTGTGGATTATCTTTTCATTTTTTTCATGGTGTCTGTTGAAGTACCAAAATTTTAATCACATTGTTTTACAACATTGTTTTTTTAAGTCAGTCTTTACTAATATCTTTGAGGGCAGAGGCTGCACGCATTTATTGATATGCTAGACTATTCACACAATTATTGAGAAACTGCTTGGGAGAAGCACCATTCTAAATTCTTTGAATAGATTAACTCTTTTAATCCTTACAAGAACTCTATAATGTAGGTACTGTTAAGACCGGAGTTCAGCAAAGTAAGTTCCTTCCAAGTTCACACAGAAGACGTAGCAAGACTAGGATTCAGCATTATGTGGTATGACCCTGGAGCTCAGGCCCTTAATCTGAGTATGACTCTGCCCCTAATTAGTGTATTTCCATGGGAATCACTAGAATTGAAGCACACAAATATGTACTTTCTTGCTAATTTACTAATTTTTAAATAGTGTCATACACTCATCAGACTCAAGGAAAAAACAACACAGTTTATGTCTTTTGAGAATGAGGACCAGAAATTAAGTTATCACTAAATTCAACAAGAAGAACAATTACAGGGATCTATATGGTCACCAGAATTTAAGCTTTTTGATCATTTTCACTTTCACAGAAATTATGAAAATGTTGAAAATCACATAAAATGTCTCAAAATCTTTCTTTTGGAGAGCAATAATTGCAGGGCATTGGACTTGCCTCAGTGTCTCAGATTCCTCTTGAAGTGATAGTAACTTATTCCATAGTATGATTATGAGGAATAAGTAACAGTTGTTATTAAATACATTACGTTTCATAAATATCAGCTGTAAAATTTGATTAACTGTACTTTATTCTCAGTTAAGTATTAAATGAAAGATTTTTATAGAGGGCTTTTTCTAGTGTCTGGGAGCTAGTTGAGTGCTCAAAAAAGTAGCCGTAATAATTTTTGCGCTTTTTATCAGCCACGTCTTGCTTCCTTTATGTTCTGCTTTTGAGTTTTCTGATTTAATAAGCATAATCTTGTTATGAATTTACTCAAATATGTGTACTTTTGGCAAATACCCTTACAAAACCTGCAGGGAGGCAGTCCTCTCGGGTAGCCTGGTTTAAATAGATTGGAGCCTTAGAAAAGTTTATGAAATAAAAACTTTGACACTCTAAATCAGCTTCCTATTCCATAGTATTGCCGATGTGTTACCTAAATGAAATACTAACATTTAGTTTAAGTAGGTTTTTAAGTAAAAGCAGCCATTCAGCTCTAAATATACAGTAACTTGTATCTGAAGTGATAAAATTATGTGAAAGTAAATGCAAATATTTTACTCAGTTAATTCATAAAGGCATTCTTATATTAAATATTTTAATGAAAATTCAAAATGAATAACTCAGAATTTAAAAAATTATAGCACATACAAGATTTCACAATATTTATTGGTTTGTTATTTTCATATTTAGACCTTCATCATTCACCAATTTTTTAAAAGAGTGTTAAGACATTTCAGAAATGCAACTATATTCAATTTGCTTTGATTTAAAACACAAAGAAACAAACAAAATAAGCCTATCATTGTGAAGAGGTGAGGAAAAGACCATTTATAAACACTGAAAATCAAATGTCAATGCTGGTAAGTGTGGGAACAGCTAATGTCAAGTTGCCACACTGGGAATCGTACCCCACAAGTCCCAGAAATTCATGAGAATAGGGAGCAGTAAACAGCACAAGTGCTATTATAATATTATAGTGGAAAATTGACTATCTTTTTGCTGTCTGAGGCTGCTGTAAGTGTGTAAACCTTTGAACATAGTGACAGTTTTAAGCCCTTTAAGGAAATCAGAATTGATAGTAAAATAGCTAATGGCCAGAAATCACTTCCCACACCCTTGGCCTCTGCCTTTCACCTTCCTATTAGGCTAACCCTTGGAGCATTCTCAGAAAGAGGTAGAGCATATTCCACACAGCCTGGGATGAAGTGGCAGGCATTTGGAAACCCTTGAAGAAAGTGATAGGCTTGTGTTCTGCTTTCACTCTGCCATCCAAGTTTGGCACTTGCCCGGATAAGGGACCTGAAATGCGATTCGGTATGACAAATATCACTCCATCTGCATTTTCTTTTTCATAAAAGAAAGGCTTCCTCTAATACTATTCAGTATGACAAATGTCACTCTCCATTCTGCATTCTCTTTTTCAGAAAGGAAAGGCTTCCTCTCTCTTATAAAAAATGTGTTAGAACATTTAAAATCCTGATCATTTGTGTGACTGCTAAATGTTGGTATAAAAATGCATTAAATGATTTCATTGACACATTGCAGAGAATAAGCAGGTATCTTTGAAACTTTCTAAAATCTTGTTTTTGAATTAAAGATATGTTTTATAATTTATATAGATTCAATGGATTCATATTTTAATATTGGTGTAGCCTGGTCAAATAAAATTGCACAGACACCTGGAAATGACCTTGATGAACTTCACCCATTCCTGAGTGGAATGTATTCAATTAAAAGTTTGATTTGTAGACTGTTTTGTAAAACTGACTATTGTATCAGAAGAGACAAAATTGGGGTGCAAGTCTCCAAATAGAAATTGCTTAACATAGCAGTTTATTTCTTATTCGTACAAAGTCTGGTACCAGTCCATGACTTTTCAGAGCAATTATGTACTCATGCTTAATATTCTTCCCACTCTCCATCCAAGCGGCTAACCTGTCACAAATGTCCTGGACCACACTGCCTCTATAGCTGATGCTTCACAAGAGTCACCTGGGTGGTCTTGCCTCTGCTCTTCTGTGCTTTGGCCAGGAATTCATGTTACTTCTTCACACATCCCATTGCCCAGACCTAGACTTTGCTTAACTGCAAGTGGTCGAAAATTGCCTGCAAAGGGAGGAGAACTGTGTTTTGATGAAAACATGTAATATATACTACCACAAGTTTAAATCCTAGTCTTTCTTTAGTCATGGCAGAGAACTGGAACAAACTCTGTGCTGGAATGAAAGATAAGATGATTATTTAAAATCATTTATCTTTTGATGGAAATACTATTTTTGAGAAGAAAGTTTTATTAACTGTAAATTACCACAGTGGGGTCATTTATTTCAAGTTGCAGGACTGGTGGCTATAGTTGTGTTCAAAACGGTTGATCCCAAGAGCACTGCAAATAAACCACCAGCATGTTTATCTCCACCAGAGTGTGCTTCTCAAAGAAATCAAACACCAATGGTTCATTCTCAGTGTGTCTCAATCTGTCTAAGTTCCTCTGGACTGAAAGGATGAGAAGTGATGCTTAAGAAAAGAATCAATGTTGTATCACTTTTAAATTTTTTTTGTATTTTTAGTTGCATTATATATTTTGGAAATGCATGGGATACTTTGATACATGTATACAGCATGTAATGATCAAGTCAGGGTAACTGAGACATCCATCAACTCAAACATATACCTGTTCTTTGTATTGAGAACATTGCAATCTTCTCTTCCAGCTATTTTGAAATATACCATAAATTATTGTTAATCATAATTTCCCTACTGTACTATCGAATACTAGAACTTACTCATAGTTACTTTGTGATTTTCTTGTTAAAAATAGTAGGAGTTAGCACGGTGCAGTGGCTCACACCTGTAATCTGAGCACTTTGGGAGGCCAAGGCGGGCAGATCAGGAGGTCAGGAGATGGAGACCACCCTGGCCAACATGGTGAAACCCCATCTCTACTAAAAATACAAAAAATTAGCCTGGCGTGGTAGCGGGCGCCTCTAGTCGCAGCTACTCAGGAGGCTGAGGCAGGAGAATCGCTTGAACCCGGGAGGCGGAGATTGCAGTGAACCGAGATAGCGCCATTGCACTCCAGGCTGACAACAGAATAAGACGCCGTCTAAAAAATATAAATAATATTAAAAAGAAGTAGGACTCATGAGGTTCATCTAATTTTCTAAAATTACTTTTGAAAGCAATTTCATAACAGAGCATTTTGTGAGCATACTGATTTGACCATGAAAAGTTCGATAATCTAACCAATATCAGGAAAATAAATTTAAAAGTTTAGTATTTGCCTATATGCATTATTTTCTGAGTAGCAACATAAATGTTAAAAAAACAAGATCTGGATGTCTTCTCCCATAAAATATCAGTTCATCATTGTCTAGAAAACATATTTGGTTTATGACAGCTTGGCATTTTTTTTTTTTAATTTACCTGTTGCTGTCTCGTCTAAATTTATATATACCTAGATAGAAGTTTCTATTTTATGTGAAGTTATCACTTTTTTCTAATCTATTGTTTCTCTGCTCCTTTTAATTTTAAAGATATTTGGGCAAGATAATAATGTTATTCAGAAATAGGTCATGTCCACAAATAGATCATGTCTACAGACAATTTTATAATGAAATACTGTGTTAATATTGACATGAGAGAAAAAATGTCATACCTAAATGTTTTGTGGGTTTAACTGTAAGTCTACAAGGTGCCTTGGTATATAAACTTCCTGGGGACTTACACAGTTTTGAAACTTATAAAAAACTCTTATCTGTAAAAGGTAAGAAGTCAAATTAAAATGTAAAGAAATAAAAGTTTAATAACATGTCTATGAACACTATAGTAATGACCTAACTTTAGTATTCAAAGACACTTCATTAACCTTGGAAATTTTATAGTTGGATTTAAAATTTTATTTTTGTAAGAATTTCTTACTCTGTAGGACAATGGCTAAAAATTATAGTTCAAGGTAAATTAAATGATCTATTTAAGCTAAATAATTTCAAACTAAAGTTTCTGTCAAATACTTGTGCAATAAAAAATTATATGCATCACAGGGTGTGATATCTTTTGATACATAGTAAGTAATCTGAACTTCCATCTTGAGAAAATAGCCAAAGAAGAGCAAAATTAAACTCAGAAAAGGAAGAAAGAAGGAAATATAAAAGTTCAGAGTGGAAATCAGTAAAATAGATTATAGATAAGTGATAGAAAAAACCTGACACCAGCAGCATAACAAAAAAATTGTACACTATGGTCAAGAAGGATTTATCCCAGGAATTCAAAGTTGATTTAAAATACAAAAATCAATTGATATAATGCATTGTATTAATAGAATACAGAACATAACCTATCTGATTATCTCAATAACTGCAGGAAAAATCCACATCCAACAAACTCCAAAACCCATTAATGAAAATTGTCTCACACTAGTTTCTTATGGGAGCTTCCGAAACCTGATAAAAGGCAGCAAATTGGGAAGATAACAAAGATGTCCACTATCGCAATATGTATTTAAAATTGTACTGAATTTATTGGAAGTGCATTTCAAAACTACAATGGGATACCAACTTACATCCATTAGGATGGCTGTCATTTAATAACAATAAAAAAGAAGAAATAATAAGCATTAGTAAGGATGTGAATAGGTTGGAACACTTGTGCACTCTTGGTGAGACTGTAAAATAGTGTAGCCGCTGTAGGAAACAGGATGATTTCTCAAAAATTAAACAACATTATTATATTATTAATCAGTTCCACTCTTGAGCATATATCCAAAATAATTGAAAATAGGGCCTTGAAGAGATATGTATATACCTATATGCATGCCATTATTCGTAATTGCTAAAACGTGGAAGCAACTCAAGTGTCCACAGATACATAAATGGGTAAGCAAAATAAAGTATATACATGCAATGGAATATTATTCAGTCTTAAACAGGAAGAAAATTCTAACATATGCTACAACATAGATCAATCTTGAGGACATTATGTTAAATGTGACAGTCACAAAAATACATATATTGTATAATTCTATTTATATGAGGTACTTAGGGTAGTCAAAATCATAGAGAAAGACAGTAGAATGGTGGTTGCAGGGGCTGAAGAGAGGGGGAACTGGAAAGTGTTTAATGGTGTAGAGTTTCAGTATTACAAGATGAAGAGTTATGGAGATGGACGGTATTGATGATTGTGCAACATTATGAATGTATTTAATGCCACTGGACTGCACATTCAAAATAGTTAAAATAATAAATTTTATGTTATGTGTATTTTAACATAATAAAAAATATGGGGGAAACTGTATTGGATTTTATAGTCAATTCAGTCCAGCAAAAAAATTACTTCCATAATCTAAATTTTCAGATTGTTCATTGCTTAGCACATGGATTTACAACTCATTTTTGCAGATGAATCCTGTATCTTGAAAACTTGTTGAATTTATTTGTTCTCATAGGTTTGTGTAGATTCCTTAGACTTTTTCTATACATAAGATCATGTCATCTGTAAATAGAGATAGCTTTACTTTTTATTTTCTAATCTGGATGTTTTTTATTTTATCTTCTCGCCCCATTACTTTAGTAGTTTAGAATCTCCAGTACAATGCTGTAGAAGTGGTTGAGAGCAGACATTCTTGTCTTATTCCTGAACTCAGGGGAAATACATTGTCTTTCACCATTAAGTAGGATATTTGCTATAGGTTTTTTCTAAATGTCAGTTTTCCCGTTTCATGGATTTTCTTTCTTTTACTTGTTTGTTAAAGACTTTTATAATGAAGAAGTGTTGAATTTGTCAAATACTTTTTCTGTATCCATTTACTTCGCTGAATGATTTTTGTCTTTAATTATATTAATATGGTGCATTATATTCATTGATGTTCAGATGTGAAATCGACTTTCCAATTTTGGGATAAATCTCACTTGATCATATTATCTGATACTTTTTGTTTGCTTCTGAATTCATTTTGCTAATTTATGTTAAAGATGTTTACATCTACGTGTATAAAATTTTTGAGGCTGTAGTTTTTTTATTCTTATGTCTTGCCTGGTTTAGTATTTCTGCCTCGAGGTCAGGGTAATACTACTCTTACAGGATGAGTTGGAAAGCATTCCTTTTCTTTTCCTATGTTTTTCGGAAGAGTTTGTGACAAACTGATGCTATTCCTTCTTTAAATATTGGGTGGAATTCACCAGTTAAGCCATAGTCTTTTCTTTGTGGGAAGTTTTTTGATTACTAATCCATTCTTTACTTGTAATAGGTCTATTCATATTTTCTGTTTCTTCTTGAGTGAGTTTAGGTACTTTGCATCTTGCTAGGAATTTGTCTATTTCATCTAGGTTATCTAATTTGTTGCCTTTAGTTGTTCATAGCATTCCCTTATAATCCTGTTTATTTTTATAAGATGAGTAATGATGTCCATTATTTATTTCCAAATTTTATCATTGTGAGTCTTCTCCCATTTTTTTCTTGATTAGTCTGACTAAAGGCCTGTCAAATTTATTGGTCTTTTTAAAGACTAATCTTTGGTTTCATTGATATTCTTTACTGTTTTTCTTGTCTCTATTTCATTACTTT
>NW_012099732.1:726939-728044 GCF_000951045.1 Mandrillus leucophaeus
GCCAGGATGGTCTCGATCTCCTGACCTCGTGATCCGCCCGTCTCGGCCTCCCAAAGTGCTGGGATTACAGGCTTGAGCCACCGCGCCTGGCCGAAATAAATATCTGTTATTAGTTAGTTTATGTTTTTCTTCAACTCTTCTATTTCCTTGTAATCTTCTGCCTAGTGATTCTATATATTATTGAAAGCAGGGTATGAGAATCTTCCTATCATTGAATTTTACATGTCTCCCTTCAAATATGTTATTATTTGCTTTTTGTATTTTGGGGCTATTTGTTACATACATACAAGTTTATAACTATTGTGTTTTCCTGAAATATTGACCCTCTTATCACCATAATGTATCATTCTTTGGGTTTAGTCATATTTTTTTGGCTAAGTATATTTTGTATGATATTTTTAGAGCCATTCAGACTCTCTTGGCATTTTATAGTGAATCTCTTTCCACTTTTTATGTTCACACTATTTGTGTTTTTAAATTTAAAAGGAGGATTTTTTGTGGCATATAGTTGGGTCACCTTTTAAAATCCATTTTGCCAAATTGCCTTTTTATTTGAGTGCATAATCTGTTTACATTTAATCTAATTACTGATAAAGTCAGATTTACATTTCTTTTTTTATTAAATAAGCATTTTCTATTGTATCATTTTAGTTCCTTTACTTTTTACTTTTAGTTCCTTTACTTTATCCTTTATTTTGAGATATTTTCTCGGTGGTTGCCTTGAAGATTACAATTAACATATTGGTTTAAAATAAATTATTTTGTTTTAATAGAACATTAATGCCAATATTATACCAAAAGTTTGCTCCAATATAGCTTCGTTTTTCCCCTTTTTCTTTCTGCTATTGTTATACAAATTATATTTTTATATAAGACATCATTTATTTATTTATTTTTTTCTTTCACTCTTCTTCCTTTGCAGCACTCATTACTATCTGTAATTAATTAGTCATGTGTGCTTATTTGTTTATCGTTTCATCCCACCAGATTCTTTTTTTTTTCTTTTTTTTTAATTATTAGTATACTTTAAGTTCTAGGGTACATGTGCATAACGTGCAGGTTTGTTACATACGTATACTTGTGCCATGTTGCTGTGCTGCACCCA
>NW_012099733.1:0-2300 GCF_000951045.1 Mandrillus leucophaeus
ATGTCCAAGTATACGAGGATTACTCTAAGAATGTAAGTATACTCCGACATCAGAAAACCTATTAATGTAACTCACCATATTCATGGATTGAAGGAAACAAAACTCATATGACTATTCCATAGATGTTGAAATTTGATAAAATGTAATATCCTTTCTTGATAACAGCTCTCAAAGATGGGAATAGATGGACACTGTTTCTTTAAAATGATAAAATAAATGTCTTATCTCAAATGTCAGCTTTATTTTTTTTCTCAGGTTTATTCTTAATGGAAAAACAGTAGAAGTGCTCTCAATCGAGGAAGAATAGGACAGTTGGCCAGGTGCAGTGGCTCATGCCTGTAATCTAATTCCAACACTCTGGGAGTCCATGGCAGGAGGATGGCTTGAGCCCAGGAGTTCGAGACCAGCCTGGGCAACATGGCGAGGCCCCACACCTACCAAAATAAATAAATAAATAAAATAACCAGAAATGGTAGCACATGCCTGTAGTCCCAGCTACTCAAGAGGCTGCGGTGGGAGAACTGCTTGAGCCTGGGAGGTCAGGCTGCAGTGAGCCATGACAGTTCCACCGCATTCCAGCCTGAGTGACAGCACAAGACCCTGTCTCAAAAAAAAAAAAGAAAAGAAAAGAATAGGACAGTTCCAGTATTATTTAATATTATTCTGAAAGTATGAGCCACTATAATTAGACAAGAGAAAGAAATAAAACACAAAACTGCAAAGGAAAAGAGGTAAAATTATAATTATCGGAAAATGTTAGCTAATCAACCATAGAACATAACAAACAATAGAAGAATTTGATCTAGATGTGTTATTCAATGTGTAGAGATACAGACATTCTCACCTTTTGCTGGTAAGAGCATAATTTGATACCACTTACATGGAGGTTAATTTGGTATCACCTATCAAATGTAAAATGTACATACCTTTTGGCTTAACAATTTCATTTCTAGGAATATATGCATGTACATGCACATATGCAAAATGATATAGTTACAAGGATATTTATTGCAGCTTTATTTTTAGTAAATGATCAGAAGCAAATGCCAATGAATAGGAGACTGGTTAAATCATATTATATCATGTAGTAGAATATTATATAGTCATTATAAAAGAGGGGGCTTTCAGGGTGTTGAGTATTGGTGTTATCTGCTTCCACAATACATTGGTAAATGATGAGAGGGAGGTATAAAACCACATGTAAAGTAACTTTCCATCTGGATGTAAAAAGAAAGGAATGAAAAAAAGACAATACATATGTTTGTGCTTATAAGTTTGTTCTTATACCTAAGAAACTACCAAAAGTGGTTGCATCTGGGAGTGAAACTGGGTGACTCAAAAGTAAGAAAGATTAATTATTTTGCTATTGATTTTTGGTATAAATTGTTAGTAAAACAGTTTTTTAAGTATTAGTAAAATAAAAAATACTAAGAACCAAAATAAACAAGTAAGCAAAAGACCAAGAAATCCACTTTCTCCTAAAGAAATGGAAAAGAAATCCACATGGAACCAACTTCAGTATCTATTGCTGTATAACCAACCAACCCAAAACTGAATAGCTTAAAACAACAAAAATTTATTATGTCTTACAACACTGTGAGTTGACTTGGCTCAGCCGGGCAGTTCTGCTCCACAGGGTGTAGCTGAGATCACTCAGGAACTGCACTCAGTGGGGAGCTTGGCTGGCGCTGGTGCTCACAAGATGGTGCCTCAACCTCCAGAACCTTTCCATGCCTTCTCATGGTTCAGTAGTCTACTGGAGCTGCTTGACAGCATGGCAGCTGGCAGAGCACAAACATGGCAGCTGCCTGACGTTTGAAATCTTAGGCCTGGAGCCAGCACGGTATCACTCTTTCCTCATTCTAGTTCTCAAAGACCAACCCAGATGCAATGGGTGGGGAAATAAACCTCGTATCTTTTTGAGAGGAATGGCAAGGAATTTGCAGCCATCTTTAATCCACCACAGACCTTCACATTTGCTCAGCTCAAATCACTACAAGTTATCACAATATTATTTGGAATTATTTCATGAAGTTAATAAATCTGGGTCAAAATCTCATCTTATGCAGCTTTTAATAGTTAACTGTTTCTCCAAAAGAACAAAACAGCTCAATTTCTGGCCTTAGGTTAACAGAAAAATACTATATAGAATCTTAAAATTCAAGACCTGCTTTAAAAACTGTTTAAAATTCAGTTAGAATTTATATAGGTCTGTTTTATAGATACAAAGATCAGGTGGCATATCTATGAAATCTAGAGAAAGTGGGTGAAGTGAATTTTAATCAACTTTTTTTTTTTTT
>NW_012099734.1:0-1426 GCF_000951045.1 Mandrillus leucophaeus
AGCTGTACCTCCTTTGGAATGGGACTAGTGAGGGACTAGTGAGGGCCTACCTTCTCCTTCCTGCTGACCTTTTCTCAGTGCCTGGCCCCCCCCCCCCACCCGACTCCACCTCAGAGAGCTGTGACACTGTCAAGCAGCTAGCGTGGTCATCTCTTGTGCTATTCCTGTCTGTTTTCCAGTGAGAAATGGTGTCTCCCTTTACTACACCATCTTGTGTTGGGGGCTGGGGAGAGGGATGGGAGAGGAACATATTCAGTATTTGTTTGCTGGCCTTAAAGAGCCCAAGGTGTATTTCTCCTCTTGTTTCAAGATAAGGCTTGGTTTTCAGCTGGTGATGAGAGTAATCGCCTGATATTAGGGAAGATTGAATTGCGTTAATCTCTTAGCCACGTGTGGGGAGGCCAGATGGACCTGCTACTTTGTAGCCACAGCCACACTTGACCTCTTTGAGGCTCCTTTTCTCCACCCACCTGGCTGCATTGTGTGGTGAGGAAAAGCGTGGGGTTTGGAGTTGCAGTCCTGAGTTCAAGTCCTAGCTTCCTCGCCTACTATGTAACCCTGGCCCTGCTCCCCTTACTGCAGGTTCTGCCAAGAGCCTTACCCTCTGTAAGCTCTATTCAGTCCTGTATCGTGGACATGGTGATAGTACTGAATGCAGAGTTGCTGAGGATTAAATGCACATGAAGTACTCAGTACAGTTCCCAGCACATAGTGATCATACGTGATAGCCCTTTTTGTAGTTATTTTTATCAAATGGCAATCAGAGAAGCCTTCCAGGACAACTTTATCTAAAATAGCACTCCCTCCTCTGCTTTATTTTTGTATAAAATTTTATATAGCATTCCCTTAGTCTGCTTTATCCCTCCTCATAGTATTTATCACCAGCTGACGTATGTATTTCTGTCAGCTCCACTAAAATGTCAGTTCAGTGGTCGGGTGTGGTGGGTCACGACTGTAATCCCAGCACTTTGGGAGGCCGAGGCAGATGGATCACCTGAGGTCAGAAGTTCGAGACCAGGGCCAGGCGCGGCGGCTCACGCCTGTAATCCCAGCACTTTGGGAGGCTGAGGTGGGCGGATCACGAGGTCAGGAGATCGAGACCATCCTGGCTAACACGGTGAAACCCCGTCTCTACTAAAAACACACACACACAAAAAAAAATTAGCCAAGCATGGTGGCGGGCGCCTGTAGTCCCAGCTACTCGGGAGGCTGAGGCAGGAGAATGGCATGAGCCCGGGAGGCAGAGCTTGCAGTAAGCCAAGATCATGCCACTGCACTCCAGCCTGGGCAACAGAGTGAGACTCTGTCTCAAAAAAAAAAAAAAAAAAGTAAAGAGAATAAAGAAAAACTCATATAATCACCTTAATAGATGAAAAAGATGTCATAAAACTTTTTAATATCATATAAATAATTTTTAAATCCTTAG
>NW_012099735.1:0-1299 GCF_000951045.1 Mandrillus leucophaeus
TGTGATCACGCCACCACACTGCAGGCTGGGTGACAGAGTGAGACTTGTCTCAATAAAAAATATAAAAACAGGCTGGGCACGGTGGCTCATGCCTCTAATCCCAGCACTTTGGGAGGCTGAGGTGGGTGGATCACGAGGTCGGGAGATTGAGACCATCCTGGCTAACACGGTGAAACCCTGTCTCTACGAAAAATACAAAAAATTAGCCAAGCGTGGTGGTGGGCACCTGTAGTCCCAGCTACTGGGGAGGCTGAGGCAGGAGAATGGTGTGAACCCAGGAGGCGGAGTTTGCAGTGAGCCAAGATCGCGCCACTGCACTCCAGCCTGGGCGACAGAGCAAGACTCTGTCTCAAAAATAAATAAATAAATAAAATAAAATAAAAAATAAAAACAGGCCGGGTGCAGTTGCTCACACCTGTAATCCCAGCACTTTGGGAGGCCGAGGGGGAAGAATCACTTGCGGTCAGGAGTTCAAGACCAGCCTGGCCAACATGGTGAAACCCCCCTCTCTCCTAAAAATATGAAAATTAGTTGGGCATGGTGGTGCATGCTTGTAGTCCTAGCTACTCAGGGAGAATCACTTGAACCCAGGAGGCAGAGGTTGCAGTAAGCCAATACTGCACCACTACACTCCAGCCTGGGCCACAAGAACGAGACTCCGTCTCAAAACAATAAGTAAGTAAGTAAATAAATAAATAAACAAACAGGACCTGGTATGGTGGCTCAAGCCTATAATCCCAGCAGATTGGGAAGCTGAGATGGGAGAATCACTTGAGCCCAGGAGTTTGAGAATAGCTTGGGCAACATAGCAAGACCGCCTCTCTACTAAAATTAAATAAAAAATAAAAATAAAGCCAGGCATGGTGTCTCATGCCTGCAATCTTAGCACTTTTGGCTGAGAGGCAAGAGTATTGCTTGAGCCCAGACGTTCGAGACCAGCCTGGACAACATAGTGAAACCCCATCTCTACAAAAAAAAAGAAAAAAATTAGCTGGGGCTGGTGGTACATGCCTGTAGTTTCAGCTACTTGGGAGGTTGAGGTGCAAGGATCGCTTGAACCCAGGAGGTTGAGGCTGCAATGGGCCATGATCACACCACTGCACTCTAACCTGGGTGACAGAGCAAGAACCTGTCTCAAACATAAAATAAGACTGGGAGTGGTGACTCAACGCCTGTAATCCCAGCACTTTGGGAGGCTGAGGCGGGTGGATCACCTGAGGTCAGGAGTTTGAGACTAGCCTGGCCAACATTTTGAAGCCCCATCTCTACTAAAACTACAAAAATTAGCCAGGCATGGTG
>NW_012099736.1:0-1134 GCF_000951045.1 Mandrillus leucophaeus
CTAGGACTATTAACCTGGCACTAGTGTAGCAAATAAATTCCATCTGAAGGTGGCAGGAAGGTTAAAGAAAAAATAAGAACAGCCTTAGCCAACTGTTTGGAGAACAACAGGGTAAGCTCAGAAATGCCCAATTTGATACAATAATTATCACAAAAGGAGTTGCATTTGTAACATACTTTTTTTTTGAGACGGAGTCTCACTCTGTTGCCTGGGCTGGAGGCTGGAGGCTGGGGTGCGGAGTGCAGTGGTGTGATATGGGCTCGCTGCAAGCTCCTCCTCCCGGGTTCACGCCATTCTCTTGCCTCAACCTCCCGAGTAGCTGGGACTACAGGTGCCCGCCACCATGCCCTGCTAATTTTTTGTATTTTTAGTAGAGACGGGGTTTCACCGTGTTAGCCAGTGGTCTCAACTTCCTGACCTCATTATCCGTCTGCCTCGGCCTCCCAAAGTGCTAGGATTACAGGTATGAGCCACTGCGCCCGGCGGTACGTATTACTTTTAAATGTACCTTTTCATCCATCACATCATCTGGTGCCTCTCGTGTGACCTTCCAAGTCCATCCTCCTTGCTGACCCTATCCATCCAGGCTCAGCCCCTGGGAGTGTGCCCACTGCTCCTACAGTGCCTTTCACCGCTGGTCCTGAGTTTTGGAGAAGACATAGGGAGATGACAAAGCTCGAGAAACAACAGAAACAATCTAGGGAATGGGGTGGTCACTATGAGAGGAATAAAAGATGTCCATTGTAGACAGCATATATGGTGCAAGTCTATAATCTCGGAAAAACTCAGACTACATTAATCCTGTTCACCAAATCCTGAAACACACAACAGGGAGAGTCTTTTAAACTTTGAAGATGGTAAGTTTAACATAAGTAAAAAGGCAGATTCTCTCATACCAAGGCTAATAAACCTATGGGAATGTGTTAGTCCCAAAAGTGAAAAGTGTAAATTCTCAAAACATGTAAATATATTTTAAAAATCTACTCACACACACACAAGGGTGGCAGAAACTTGAAGAATTGCTAAGAGAGCTCAAGGATATTTATGGCTATTTAACTTATGAAGCTTCTGTGGAGGAAATCTGTCCTTCTACACTTTGTTGCTGCTGAAAGAGAGAAATCCTGTGCTACAGCA
>NW_012099737.1:0-1367 GCF_000951045.1 Mandrillus leucophaeus
AGGATTACAGGCGTGAGCTACCGTGCCCAGCCAGAACTCACATTCTATTTTGTATTTGTTAGTTATTGTCTATTTCCTCGTCCAGGGCAGGGATTCTTGTCTCTCTTGTCCACTGCTCTATCAGAGCCTAGAACATGCCTGGTACATAAGAGATGCTCAATAAATATTTGTTAAAAACAAACGAAGACAATTGCAAAGTGTGGGTAAGGGCTGAGAACAAAAACCACAGGAAGCCAGTGCAGGATGGAGCGGGGGCTGCATTCACCTGGTGGAGGTGGCAGGTGGGGATCAGAAGTGGTTTCCCTGAAAGTTAGCTGGGTGTGGTGGTATGTGCCTGTAGTTCCAGCTACTTGGGAGGCTGAGGCAGAAGAATCACTTGAACTCAGGAGGCAGAGGTTGCAGTGAGCCAAGATCACGCCACTGCACTCCAGCCTGGGCAACCGAGCAAGACTCCACCTCAAAAAAAAAAAAAAAAAAAAAAAGAAGAAGTAGTTTCCCTGAGAAACTGGGAAGGCCCTTCAGAGTGGACCCAAACTGAGGCAAGGTTGCCGGGCCTTTGAGCCTCCCCATTAACCGGTAACAGGCTGCTCCTGGGGAGCAGGCATGCCCTTGTCCCTGAGGATGGGACATTTGACTGAAACCTGAAGGCCGGAAAGGAGCTGAGGGAAAAGAGCCCTGCTGTGGAGGGAGGCATGGGGAACAGGAAGGCAGCCTTGAGGCAGCTGCGGCAGCTGAGAGGAGGTGTGCAGAGCTGGGAGGTAACTCCTGGGGTCAGGAGCTCAATTTATCGTCAAAGCAATGGGTAGCCTTGAAGGGCTTAAGCTGTAGATTGGCTGGATCTGCTGGGATCCTTCTGGCTGCCCTGTGGAGAAGGAGTCAGAAGAGGCAAGAGAGGGGAGGGAAACCACTAAAGAAGCTGTGGAGATTTAGATGCGCCATGACCTTGGCCTCATGTGGTGGCTGCAGAAATGGAGAAAGAAGGAGGAGGCAGGAAAGTCTGACCCTCAGGGGACTCCAGTGGGTGCCAAGCCAGAGCCTCTACTATGGCTGATTGGTTGTCTCAGAGGCAGTCACCTCTGGGCTCCGGGGTCCTGAAACAGACTTGGAGGAGATCCTCACTCAGCAGCTTATGGGGGGCTGCTCTCAGGGACCACCCCAAAAGGGAGTGAGAAGCAGAAGTTACGGCCGAGGCCTCAGCCTGTTCCACAGGGAATTCTGGGGCTGAAAGGGCCCTTTAGAGGTGACCCAAACTGAGGCAAGGCGGCCGCGTCTTTGAACCTCCCTGTTGACTGTTGAAAATCTAGACTTATGGCCGGGCGCGGTGGCTCAAGCCTATAATCCCAGCACTTTGGGAGGCCGAGACGGGC
>NW_012099738.1:0-1357 GCF_000951045.1 Mandrillus leucophaeus
TGCACATCCAGACACAGTACCTTTCTTTGAACTTATTCATGATACAGATTCCTTTGCTCACATGTTTCCCTGCTGACCTTCTCCCCACCATCACCCTGTTGCCCTGCCACACTCCCCTCGCCAAGATAGTAAAAATAGTGATCAATAAATACTGAGGGAACTCAGAGACCAGCACCGGTGCAGTTCCTCGCATGTTGAGCACCGGTCTCCTGGGCCCATTGTTCTTTCTCTATACTTTGTCTCTGTGTCTTATTTCTTTTCTCAGTCTCTCATCTCCACCTGATGAGAAATACCCACAGGTGTGGAAGGGCAGGCCCCGTTCAACACACATTCCAACAGATAATGGCCATGAACTTTCCAAGTTACTGGAATTAACACTAAGGATAAATTCCCAAGTCATTTTCTTCATATGAAAGGATATCAATTATTGCTTCTGGAGACAAGATTGTAGTAACTTGTTATGTTGTGAATTAATGGTCTTCCAATATCTACATCATTTGAAGTGAAACTTTGTGTTCCCCATTCATACCCTGACGCAGATGGTCTTTCCACCTGTTTTGGCTAATAGAACATGGCAGAAATGACTGTGTACAAGTTCTGAGCCTAAAGGTCAAAAGCATTTGCCTGCTTAGCATGCTTTCTTATACCTTTAGACTCCCTTGCACTTACACTGAAGCCTGGCCATCAGAACATGCCAAGGTAGGCTGCTGGAAGGATCTAAGCGACATTCAGAAATAAGATGAAGGAATGAGAACCAAGATGATCCAGTGGATAGCCAGCCATCCCAGAAAGCGAACTGCCTATGTGACTCATAACTCATTAAAGTTTCATGAGGGAGTCAAGCCAAAACAAGAAGCACCTAATCTGCTGACCCTAAAGAATCAAGCACTAAAACGTGGATATTGTTTGAAGATACTAAGTTATTGGATAGTTGATTATTCACAATCCCCATAGAGATAGCCTCAAATTCTTTCTCATTATATTTTACTTTTCATTTTCAGAAGTCATAGCTCACTGGCATAGCTACTTCATATCCCAATTTTAAATTACTAAGGATGCAAATCTTACTGATTTTCTTTTATCCATGAATTAGTTCACATTGATTGAGATGTCCATCTTCTGAAATGCAAGATATGCTGGGAGCGGCACATCAGGTAGTAAATACTACATGGCTGATTTTAAACTGTAGGAAAATTATGTTCCACAGAAGGGCAGATAATCAAGGGAGAAATGTATCCTCAGTTTTTTCAACAATATTATATTAGAACTACCCTCTCACTGTTTTCCTACCAAAAAGTAAAACTAACAATTTCAAAATTATTTAATAGTTCATATTATTTTAGCACAATGCAAAAGC
>NW_012099739.1:0-1202 GCF_000951045.1 Mandrillus leucophaeus
AATAATTTCAAACTTAGAGGAAAATCACAAGGACTGTGCAAAGAACTCCCCATATCCCTTTTAAAGGAATAATGATATTAACAAAGTGTTTTTAATTCCTGGCAGGTATTTTATTGGAGGCATTTCTGTGATTGGAACAGGAGTTGAGGCAATATCAAATGTATTGTAACGAAGTAAATTCCTTAAATTGTCTCGCAGTGAAACATGAACAACGACAACTACCCTTTTAAATTCCTTCTAGTTTTCAATAGAAAGGGCCAGAAAGTACCTTTACATTTTTGTCTGCGAACAACTCTGCAATTTCCTCTTGATTTAATATTTCTAGTAACAAAGCTTCTTCCGACCCCTCATTCTTATTTCTGGGCAGACAATTTATTCTTAAGAATTGTAGTGACGGATAAGAACCTAAATTGAAATGATTAATGTATCAATGATTAATTTAATAATTATAACAACATCCAAACACTTAGAAATTATAGTATTTCATCAGATGCCTTTTTGAAGAGGCATTTCTGGCTGGTTGTGGTGGCTTACCTTTAGGAGGCTGAGACGGGTGGATCACTTGAGATCAGGAGTTTGAGACGAGCCTGGGCAACATGATGAAAACCCTTCTCTACTAAAAAACAACAACAACAACAAAAAACAAAAACTAGCCAGGCATGATGGCAGGCACCTGTAATCCCAGGTACTTGGGAGGCTGAGACATGAAAACCACTTGAACTTGGGAGGCAGAGGTTGCAGTGAGCTGAGATTGTGCCATGGCACTCCAGCCTGGGTGACAGAGCGATACTCAGTCTCAAAAAAAAAAAAAAAAAAAAAAAAAAAAAAAAAAAAAAAAAAAAAAATTAAGAGGCATTTCTGTTAGAAGAACAGGTAGGCAAGCCAGCTTTCCCGGGGCCTCTCACCCCCTTTCCCAGATTGTAGAGCACACTTTCCTTGGTCCCCTGTGAGGGGCCAGCAGATTTCTCTGCTCTCTTGGCGGGTGGGGGGAGGGGGGAACCACTCTTCTTAAGTGAATATTTACCTTTTCAGGCGTGTCTTCATAATTTAGCTTCATCAGTCTATATCCACAAACCATATATTATATTATTTTGCATGTATTTATACTTTTAAAAAATGGTCTCATGAAGATGTCCTATTGTATCATATATTTTTTCACGAAACATTATTATTGTTATATCCATGTTGTGCATACAGGTAGA
>NW_012099740.1:0-1365 GCF_000951045.1 Mandrillus leucophaeus
TGGGAGGCAAAGGTGGGCAGATCACCTGAGGTCAGGAGTACACGACCAGCCTGGACAACATGATGAATCCCCATCTCTACTAAAGATACAAAAAATAATAATAATTAGGCGAGTGTGGTGGCACACGCCTGTAATCCCCTCTACTTGTGAGCTTGAGTCAGGAGAAGGAGAGGCTCAGGCAGGAGAATCGCTTGAACCCAGGAGGCAGAGGTTGCAGTGAGCCAAGATCGCACCACTGCACTCCAGCCTGGGCAACAGAGTAAGACTCCGTCTCAAAAAAACATAACAAAAACAACAACAAACACCTTCACAGCTTTTTATGAGACATTCTCCCACATCAAGTCCTTTCCAGGACTAATGTTCTGTTGCATGGCATGGAGCGGTTTTGAGCAGGGGAGGGATGGAGTCAGATCTGGGTTAAGGAAGATTCCTCACGACCCCTGTGGAAGGCAGACCACACGGAGGAGGCCTGGACTGGGAGAGCGAGAAACTGAAGCCATCATGTTTCCGGAGATGGAGACAACGCCTGACTGAGGGCGGGCGGTGGGTGCGTCCTGGGAGTGAGGCTGGTCTTGAACTCCTGACCTCAAGTGATCCACTCACCTTGGCTTCCCAAAATGCTAGGATTACAGGCATGAGCCACCACACCTGGCCTCAACTCTTGATGACAGTGTTGGGAAGTTCTGTAAGGAGGGAGGCTAGAGGCCAGGGGCATATTCCAAACCCTGTTTAACAGATGGACACCAAGGCCCAAACTGACTCAATTGGAGCCTCTGCTCTCTTTTTTTTTTTTTTTTTTGAGACGGAGTCTCGCTCTGTCGCCCGGGCTGGAGTGCAGTGGCCGGAACTCAGCTCACTGCAAGCTCTGCCTCCCGGGTTTACGCCATTCTCCTGCCTCAGCCTCCCGAGTAGCTGGGATTACAGGCGCCCGCCACCTCTCCCAGCTAGTTTTTTGCATTTTTAGTAGAGACAGGGTTTCACCGTGTTAGCCAGGATGGTCTCGATCTCCTGACTTCATGATCCGCCCACCTCGGCCTCCCAAAGTGCTGGGATTACAGGCGTGAGCCACCGCGCCCGGCCTGGAGCCTCTGCTCTTAATCCACCCCCAGGAATAGATTATTCCTGTTTTACTAGTGTAGAAAATCAAGGCTCAGAGAGGTTAAGTAATGTACCCAAGCTCAGAGTTCAGCAGTGGCAGATCTGAGATTTTTTTTTGAGACACGGTCTTGCTCTGTTGCCCAGGCTGGAGTGCAGTGGCATGACTGTGGCTCACTGCAGCCTCAACATCCTGGACTCTAGCAATCTCAACCTCCAAAGGAACTGGGACTACAGCCACCAAGGCCAGATGATTTTTTTTTTTTTTTT
>NW_012099741.1:0-1078 GCF_000951045.1 Mandrillus leucophaeus
TGAACCCAGGAGGCGGAGCTTGCAGTGAGCTGAGATGGTGCCACTGCACTCCAGCCTGGGCGACAAAGCGAGACTCTGTCTCAAAAAAAAAAAATTACACATTATTTCTTCATTCAACATGGTTTGTTTAAAATACTAGAAGGAGGCCGGGCACAGTTACTCATGCCTATAATCCCCGCACTTTAGGAGGCCAAGGCTGGTGGATCACTTGAGGTCAGGAGTTCGAGACCAGCCTGAGCAACATGGTGAAACCTCATCTCTACCAAAAATACAAAAATTAGCTGGGCGTGGCAGTGGATGCCTATAATCCTCGCTACGTGGGAGGCTGAGGCAGGAGAACTGCTTGAACCCGGGAAGCAGAGGTTGCAGTGAGCCAAGATTGTGCCACTGTACTCCAGCCTGGGTGATAGAGTGAGACCATGTCTCAAAAATATGTATATATACACACACATTTTTCATATATATATATGTATTAAGGAAGTGATTCTGTACATATTAGGAAAGTCACAAAAATGTTGGCTCACTGCAGTGAACATTACAATGATCAGAAGACACTCCTAAAATTTGATTTTCAGATATTGTGCTCAACTTTTAAAAAGGACAACTGGAAATTATAAACCTTTTATCACCAATATTTAGGAACCTTTGTTAATAAACCAAATGATTTTCAATTAATTAAAAAAAAAATAACAACCAGTTACCCAGCATAGATAAATAATAAATCACTAGCCTTAAAAATAATTTTTCCTCTGAAAAAAATTTTTTTTCTTTTTTTTCTGTTTGAGACAGAGTCTTCCTTTGTTGCCCAGACTGGAGTGCAGTGGCACAATCACGGCTCACTGCATCCTCCACCTCCCAGGCTCAAGTGATCCTTCCACCTCAGCCTCCCAAATAGCTGGGACCACACATGCACGCCACTATCCCCAGATATATATATATATATTTTTTGAGATAGTGTCTTGTTTTGTTAGCCAGGCTGGAGTGCAGTGATATGAACATGGCTCTCTGCAGCCTTGATCTCCTGGGCTCAAGCAGTCCTCCTGCCTCAGCCCCCCAAGTAGCTTGGACTTCAGGCATG
>NW_012099742.1:0-1055 GCF_000951045.1 Mandrillus leucophaeus
CCCCCCCCGCATCAACTGACTCAAATATGCCTGCAATATCTATGCTTCATTCTTCATCAAATCATCATTCTCACATTTTCTGAGGCAGGTCTGATTTCAGACATTTGAACCTATTCGTGGACACCACACTGTTTGGGATTAGGTCAACATCCTTTCTGTGTCCATGCAAGTGTCCTCTGTCATGTGCTCATGTAAAGCCCTTTATAAGCAAATTAAACAGGTGCACACCCTCCGTCTTTCTCCCAAGACCCATCCTGATCTTCCTTTCTTGTTCAGTAGCTTTACCATCCATCTTACACTTGAGCCAGAAACCTCAGAAAAGTCTGTGTTAACTCTGGCTGCATAACAAATTACCCCCACACTTAGCAGTTTAAAAGAACAGACATTTATTACCTCTCACAGTTCCTGAGGCTCGGGAACCTAGGAGCAACTTAGCCGGTGTCTCTTGCTCAGGATATCTTACAAGGTTACCGTCCAGTTGTCGGCCGGGGCTGCGGGTGTCTCAGGGTGTGCCAGGAGCTGGAAACCCTCTTTCAGACTCACTCTCGTGGCTGTTGCAGGCCTTGGTTCCTCACTGACTGTTGACCAAAGGTCTCTGTTTCTTACCATGTGGGTGCCTCCCTGGGCTACCTGGGGAGTCTCGTATCAGACATGGGTGTATCCATGGGGTGTGGCTTTTAGATTGCTAACTTGGTCTACATGTTGAGAGTTATCGCTCTGGATACCAAGAGGAAGCTAGAAAAAAATGTTAGACTTTAGCAGAAAAGATAACCCAGCCATGGAAAGAGGAGGGTGGGAATAGAGAATTGTGAGGACACTGGGGCGGGAGGTGAGAGCTTGCTGGGGGCCTGGCCAGGTAACTAAGCCCCCTGATGGGAGAGGTCAGGTGCGCAGATACACAGTGGCAGAAGGAGCTTTCTAGAGCATGACAGAAGGGATCAGGACAAAATTCTATAACAAAATGTCTAGAACTAGATCGCTAAAGAGGGCATAATACTGAACTGGGAAGGAAAGGATGGTGACAACATGGTGGATTTTAATCCAGTCAGTGGAAG
>NW_012099743.1:0-441 GCF_000951045.1 Mandrillus leucophaeus
GTGGTGGTACGTGCCTGAAGTCCCAGCTACTCGGGAGGCTGAGGTGGGAGAAATGATTGAGCACGGCAGGTTGAGGCTGCAATGAACTGTGATTGCGCCACTGCACTGCAACCTGGGTGACAGAGCAAGACCTGTCTCAGAATAGTAATAATAACAATTTTCTAATTCCATCATTACATTTACATTAATTAGTTGGCATTCTACTATAAGTTACAGCTCTCTCTTCTCTCTCATATTTATTTATTCATGTATTATATAAGTATGGATTCATGAGATTTGACTTTTCAGTGGACTCTAATCAGTTACTATCATTTTTTATTTTGATGCACAAAATGTCCCAGATGTAGACAATTGGAACTCCATTAAGCTGGCTCCTGTGTCCTTTAGACATGTCCTCATAAGTATCTGAGTGCTTCCTTACTTTCAGTACAATAGAGTTCC
>NW_012099743.1:4412-5196 GCF_000951045.1 Mandrillus leucophaeus
AAAAAAAAAAATAAAAAAATTTTTTTGCAAAACTTTTCAAATAAATTCTTATATTAACACAGAAACAAGTAGGGCAGAATACTCATGGTTATTTTATTTAAAGTTGGGTTTTTGGGGTACCCTCTCTTTTCATGCATCTTGGGAAATTTTAGTAATGAAAGCAAATAGCGAAATATAATTAAATATTCATTTTATAAAATACGACAAACAAGAGCTCTGAGTAGAGGTTTGGCGCTTTCCCCAGGCCATTGTCTCACTGCTGTCTACTGCTGTGCCTCTTACTGACAGCTCTCAGACACCTCTGTGGAATTCAGGACTGCCATAGAGCGTATTTTCAAAACTGTTGACAAGGCTGACTAGGAGATGCCCTAGAAGCCCCAGGTATGTGTTTCATATGATTCTGGCAATACTGACTTAAAGCACTAAGTAGAATTAGTAGCCTGCAATGGATGCTGCCCCATAAGGAGTGACTGGGGAAATGTTGCTGGTTAAATAGATGGTCTTTTGAATTGGGCTGATGATAGATGCAATAACTGAAGTTTCAAACCACACTGGGTTCGTTTGCTAGGGCTGCTGTAATAAATGACCACAAGCTGGGAATCTTAAAACAGCAGCAAGTTATTCTCTCACTGTTCCGGAGGCCAGAGGTCTGAGATCCAGGTGCTGGCAGGGTTGGGTTTTTCTGGGGACTGTGAGAGAGAAACCAGTCTGTGCGTCTCCCTTTGGCATTCCTGGGCCTGTAGAGGCCTCCCTCCAGACTCTGCGTGTGCTGTCACACTGTGTT
>NW_012099743.1:10406-11494 GCF_000951045.1 Mandrillus leucophaeus
GACTTATTTGCCATTATAGTTTTAGTATCTAGCACAGTTTCTGCCATGTGTTATACACTTAATAAATACTTATTGAGGCCGGGCGCGGTGGCTCATGCCTCTAATCCTGGCTCACTTTAGGAGGCCGAGGTGGGCGGATCACGAGGCCAGGAGTTCGAGACCAGCCTGATCAACATGGTGAAACCCTGTCTTTACTAAGAAAAATACAAAAATTAGCTGGGCATGGTGGCACGCGCCTGTAATCCCAGCTACTCAGGAGGCTGAGGCAGGAGAATCATTTGAACCTGGGAGGCAGAGGTGCAGTGAGCTGAGATCGCGCCACAGCACTCCAGCGTGGGCGACAGAGCAAGACTCTGTCTGAAACAAAACAAAACAAAACAAAAAACAGCAAAAACTTATTGAACTGAAACATATATGTATGTATCTGTGTGTATTTCTTTTTCTTTTTCTTTTCTTTTTGCCTTGGAAGACTGTGGAGAAGCATCTGACAAAGGAGCCGTTTTAAGATCCCCGGTTTGTGATCATTTATTATGGCAGCCACAGCAAATAAATACAGCATCAAGCTTATCAGAAGCCACTTGCATCGTGCTTGCTAATATCCCCATTGTCAAAGCCAGTCACAAGGCTAAGCCTGCTGTCACCATGAGAGGGGACTATACAAGGGTGTGCATTCTGAGAGGTGTGGTTCATTGGAGAAATCAAAGTAACAGTGTGCAGTGAGATTTGTTAGATGATTTCATGTATCGTAATAAAAGACATTGAATTTCTGACGAGGGATTTCGAATGTGGTAAAATAATTCTGTGGGAACCCAACGCAGTGCCTTGAAAAGAGAGTTACCTTGGGTCAAGTATGATTGGCACTCAGACCTGACATTTCCTTTTCAATGGACTAAATTCACCATGCAGCAATTATTGGAGCTAACGAAGTGTAATCTATGTTGGAAGACAGTTATCGAAACAAGTACTTAAAAAAATTATATTGGGAGGCCGAGGCAGGCAGATCACAAGGTCAAGAGACTGAGACCATCCTGGCTAACAGGGCGAAACCCCATCTCTACTAAAAATACAAAAAATTAGCCGGGCAAGGT
>NW_012099743.1:15884-28299 GCF_000951045.1 Mandrillus leucophaeus
CTGTGAGAGAGAAACCAGTCTGTGCGTCTCCCTTTGGCATTCCTGGGCCTGTAGAGGCCTCCCTCCAGACTCTGCGTGTGCTGTCACACTGTGTTCCCTCTGTGTGTCTGCCTTCTCCTCTTATAAGTGATATAGGGGTTAAGAAGAAATTATTTAGGCAGGTAGTGAGGATAAAGAAGTCCTCAGTAAGGTTTCATTTTAATGAAAAGCAGCCCTCAAATCATTTTCTTTTCTAATAATGAGCAGCCTGTAAAATCAAGCTGCAGACATAGACAAGCAAGCTAGAAGCTTGCATGGGTGAATGCTGGCAGCTGTGCCAATAGGAGAAGGCCACCTGGGACTAGGCATGTGCAACACGGCCCCGCATCGTCCCTTCTCTTTGTCAGCCATGTGCACAGTAAGGAGAAGACAATATGGCCCCTGCCAGGCAAAGATCTTATTTCCATAATAAGATTATGGTGAGGCCACCAGATTCCCCGCGCTATGTAAATGTCACACCTGGTCCAACCAATCTTTGGGTCCTACATAAATCAAACACCACCTCCTCAAGGCTGTCTATGAAATCAAGGGCACTCCCGTGGGCCAGGACTCCCATTCGGGTGCCCTTTTCTCTCTAGCAAGGGAGAAAGAGCTGTTCTCCTTTCTCTTTCTTTTGCCTATTAAACCTCTGCTCTTAAATTCACTTGTTGTGTGTGTCCGTGTCCTTAATTTTCTTGGCAGAAGGAAACAAACCTCAGGTATTACCCTAGACAACGACGCCGCTTCATAAAGACCTGTTCCTATTATATTTAGAGCCCACTGTAGTCCAGGACGACCTCATCTTAACTCCATTGTGTCAGCAAAGACTGTATTTCCAAAGAAAATCCCATTCACAGGTTCCAAGCGGACATGGATTTGGGGAGACATTATTCAACCCAATACATGTGCTTGTGACTGTGGATAGTGAGGACGACTGGTTTGCTCAGGGTGGCTCCCACTTTCACCCCACTGCGAACTCTGAATATCTGAGACAGGTCTCTGTTAATTTAGAAAGTTTATTTTGTGAAGGTTGAGGGAGACAGGTCTCTGTTAATTTAGAAAGTGTATTTTGCCAAGGTTGAGGGTGTGCGCCCATGACACAGCCTCAGGAGGTCTTGACGACATGTGCCCAGGGTGGTCAGATCACAGCCTGGTTTTATGTATTTTAGAAAAACATGAGACATCAATCAACATATGTAAGATGAACATTGGTTCGGCCCAGAAAGGAGGGACCACTCAAAGTGAGGAGGGGGCTTCCAAGTCTTAGGTAGGTAACAGACAAATAGTTACAAGCTTTCACATCACCTACCAGGCCTGTCCTGCTCACCAAAAACTTCATATACTTGGTCATCATTTCCTACATTCTCACACAGAAGAGAGCACTCAAAAAAATAGTTTTGAGAATCATTTGCTAATGATTTAATACTATTATAAGGGAATAAAAGACTTTTCTTTTAAATGAGTGCTTAAAGACGATTGGATGCCCTCCTGAAGTTTAGGGGTGAATGGTTTATTATTTTTTATATTTGGGGGCAAGGGCTTTCCAGTGAAGACTGGAAAAACAGCTAGACCAATTCTAAAAGTTGTAACACTGGGTGGATGCTGAAGAAGCACACAGTGTTAGGAAGGTGTGGGTCAGATACGGCTTTAGAGAATGTAGCAACTGAAAGCCCAGATGGGAAGCTCCGTAGGCAGCTGGATAAGCTAACATTTCTAAATAATATGTTCAGATATCCGGACTGAATACAATTGCAACCTTCCCCACGAGCCAGCAGTGAGTTCTGAAGTTACAGAAGTGTGATGAATTGCGGTCAGTATGGGTTCTACCTTCAATTTGGAGTCAGTCAGTGACCTTAAAATACCTGCCCAGCTGAATTTTCTTAGAGTGCTTCATATCCTGTGGGCACTTTTACTCCCAATTCCAGATGATGGCTTTTAGTCTGTGGAGCCGCTTTAAGAGGCAGAAACCTGATCGGAACTGCTAAAAGGCTGTGAAGGTACTGCTGTGTGGACAGGCAGGGCGCGGTGCTCAAGGCTTTCCAATGCTCCTGCAATGGATCCTCCCTACCCAGCCCACAACCTGGCAACCCAGCGGCCAGCTGCATTAGTTCGTGCACTGTTAATGCTGTTGTCTCATGAATGCTTTCCTAATGAAGGATGAAGGCAGGCGGCTGTTTGCCAAAGGTGTTGAGTGGCAGGGGGAGGAAGGGAAGGAGGCTGTGCAGTGTGTACTGCTTGCTTATCAGGAATCATGTCATTTCCTGTGTAAGGGGGCTGTGTGGTCTCCAGGGGCACTGGGAAGCCTTGGATGGCACCATTTCAACTTCTTCTTGCTCATCATTTGAGGAGCTCTCATTAGTGAATATGCTAGCTTTGTTCATTTCATTATACATTTACTGGGTTCATACTGTGTTCTGAGCTCCGTGTTTAATCTTGGCAGTCTCATAAAGAGGAGTAAGGACACTTTTGTCTTGAAAATGCTCATGGTCTCACATGTGCTTGGGATCAGGGCTGCTGGAAAACCCACTAAGCACACTAAGCAGCACATGGGAAACCTGAAAAGCAGAGGAACAAAATTTTGGGGTTTTGGGGAGAGGGGGGTGAAGAATGACATATTTTATTCCAAAAGCATAAAATCTTTAATAGTGGAAACTATGAATGATACTGTTTAATTTTCAGGAGACCAAAATATTTTAAGATTTATAGGTTTTAATCTGGCCCTAGAGTGAGGGCAGAAAATATGTACACAAACAACCCTAATACAAGACTGAATGTGATGTATACCGTAAGAGCACCAAAGTACCAATGAATTGGGAGACAGAAGAACCACAATGTCTTTATAAAGTGGTATTTGAAGTGAACTTTGATGAATAGATAGGCAGGGTTGGAGTGCAGGATCACTAAATCCATTCAAACCTTCTCACATTGACTTTTTATGGTGTGGGGGTGGGTGGGATGGGCAAGGGTTCTCCATGCAAAGGGACTATCTCGGGAACAGACAGTCACGGCGGGAGGACTAAGTTTTCCAGTGTGCCTGGAGAAAAAGGCACATATGAGGTCATGGCTCTCAGGGCCTAGGCTAGTCTAGTTTGGCCGTAGCAGGAAGCATTCTTTGCTCTGCTCAGACCCAGGCACTGCTTCAAACCAGAAAGTCTGGAGAGTGGGTTCCTCCCTCCCCTAATGGGGCAATTTGCCCAAGAACAAAGTCCAGGCTTGCTCCTCAGTATCAGACCCTGCTCTGGGTAGAGGGAAACCACCGTATGCTTTCTTGTTTGATGTGCTGAGTGCTCAGCTGAGCTGTCTGTGCCCCTACACTGCTTCTGTGTACTTAGAGTCAACCTTTAGAGGATGATATTTGAACATTCTGCATGGAGCTTCCTCTGTAAAGTACAATGAGTTTGTGACTGACCAGAACTACAGACATTCCCTTTTGTTTGTGAACTGCATGGCCAATGTGTTTGGCCTCATTAAAAATGAACTGGGCAAGCTGGGCATGGTAGCAACTCAGGCGGCTGAGGTGGGAGGCTCACTTAGCCGAGGAGTTCGAGTCTAGCCTGGGCAACATAGTGAGACCCTGTCTCTAAAAAATATAATAACATAAAATTTTGAAATAAGAATGAACTGGCCAAATAGGAAAGTTTTCAAGGACATCAACTGGTCTTTTCTTGCACAGAGGAGATTCGCAGGGTGAAAACACTCTGAGGCTTCTTCCCACTAAAGGGCACAGACCTGAGTTAAGTGTGGCCTGGCCCTCAGCACTTCCCAATGCCCTTGGTGCATCCTGGTGCTGACCTGTGCCCGCCCCGCACTCCCGCTGTGCAGCGCCTTCTACCCTACAGGAGCCTGCTCCTAAATAACCCCTGTTTTTTTCTCTCTGTGCTCTTACGAGTCACCGAAACTTGCATGTGAATTTTATTCACAGGGTTTTGATGGCTTCATTCTATCCAAATTTATTTCCTCCTTGACCTCATTCCTTCTGTCTTGTTTCCATCATGAGTGAAAGCCATATTATTTACATAGGGAAATGTATAGTGGGTGGAAGGATACAGTTCTAGGAGTCACAGGACCAGTGAAAAAAGTTCTGTGTAGATACACACACATATGTATAAACATAACAAACTTAACAGCAGCTTAAAGATGAGGATTAATAGTGTTAACCGTTTAAGGAGCTCAAAGATAAAACATTTGCAAATTTAAAGCATACTTACACGGGTATTCCTCTTGAGGACTTGGAAACAGTTTTGCAAAATAACTCTGGCTGCCAGTTATCACAGGAAGAGAGGTGTCAGGTGTTGAAAACTGTTAACTGTTCATGGACCGGTATAAACTGAGTCATAGGGATGAGGTGTTTTTATGTTTGCTATATTTCCTATTTCCACTGCTCTCCTGAATAAGTACATTTACTCTGGGTGAATTTTTGAAATAATTTTGAAATTATTCAACACATTGTTTTGTGTATATGCAAAGACTAGGGAAAAGAAGCTTGGATTGGTAGCAAAAAGCCAACTGTGACTTTGAGCAAATTATTTGACCTCTCTCAATATATTTTTTCTTATTTTAAAGTCAGGAGGTTGAACTAGATCATTTCTAAGCATTCTTTCATCGTTGCAATCCACGAATAATGGAACACTGCAGAGAATAGTAAACACTGGGTCAGGATCCAGTATTGGCTCGAATCCTTAAAACTGTGTGATCTGAATACAGTAATTTCTTCTTCCTGGGCCTTACTTTCTTCATCTGAAAAATTACAGGATTGGCCTCTATCTTCCTTATTGTCTTTTCAAACTCTCATGTTTTGTAGTTTTCCTCAGTTAGGGTAGAAATCTCATCCTTCTCTTCTTAACGTTTACTCCTGTGTTCCAAGGAGAGAGGAGGGAGTTGGGAGAGCCTTGATATAATCTTTAATTTTCTCTGTCTCTCTCTTTGTTTTAACTCTCTTTCTCCTTCCCCCTCCCCACCTTCTCCTCCATTGTTTTTTCTAGAACCCTGAGAAAGTTTCCTCACAGTCTACGTGGCAGTTGCAGCTGTTCCTAGAATGAGCCCTGAAACCTAGATCTGAGTTGGGGTAGAAAGTCTATCATTTCCTTGCTTGTCTGAGGACAGCCTACTGTAAGCCCTATGGCTTGGAGGGTGACTAGGCTCTCCAGGAGATCAACACTTCGAGCCCTGCATGTTTAAGGAATAGTTTTGACATAGAGTGATAGAGAACGCCTAAAGAGACCATGGCTAAAAACAGAAGTTTCTGGGTGTGGTGGCTAATGCCTGTACTCTCAATACTTTAGGGAGCTGAGGCAGGCAGATTGCTTGAGCCCAGGAGATCAAGATCAGCCTGGACAACATAGTGAGACCCCATCTCTACAAAAAATACACAAATTACCTGAGCGTGGTAGTGCGCACCTGTAATCCCAGCTACTCAGGAGGCTAAGGTGGGAGGATCACATGATCCTGAAGGTTGAGGCCACAGTGAGCTGAGATTGTGCCATTGCATTCCAACCTCAGTAGAGGGTGAGAACCTGGTCAGAAATAAAGAAGAAAAAAAGAAAAGAAAAGAAAAGAAAGAAAAGAAAAGAAAAGAACAGAGGGAGGGAGGGAGGGAGGGAGGGAGACAGGGAGGGAGGGAAGGGGCTAAAAACAGTTAAGTATTATAAAGCGAGCGTCAGTCCAGAAATCCAGCAATAGTCCCTCCTGGAATCCACCGGCTTGACTCAACAGATTTTGGCCCTTCTCTTTTAGGGTTGCCAGATGAAAATACAGGATGCCCAGTTAATGTGAATTGCAGAAAATAATAATAATTTATTATTAGATAATACATAATTTTTAGCATAAATATGTCCTTTGCCATGCTTAGTTTGGGGCATACTTATGCTAAAAAGTATTTGTTCTTTATCTGAAATTCAGAATTAGGCATTTTATATTTAAAATTCAGAATTAGGCATTTTGTATTTTTATTTACTAAATCTGGCTACCCTATTCTCTTCTTAATATTCTTAATCTCTCCCAGCTTTGCCCTCCTTCCCTGCTCCTTGGATCGAGTTGTAAGGAGAACATGCCCATTGTCTTGATGGCTGCAGTGTGTGGTCACCACAGGTGGTGATGAAGATATGGGTTTCCACCCATGCTGTAGATGGAATGTTTGTGTCCTCCCGAAATTCCTATGTTGAAGCTTAACCACCAATGTGATGGTATTTGGAGATGGGCCTTTGGTAGGTAATTAGGGTTACATTAAGTCACGGGGCGGGGCCATCATGATGGATCTGGTAAGGAGAGCACGCGGTCTCTCTCTTCCCACCAGGTGAGTATGCAAAGAGAAAGTGGCTGCCTGCAAACCAGGAGGAGAGCCCTCACCAGGAACCAATCTAGCTGACACTTTGAACTTGGACTCCAAACCTCCAGTATTGTACAAAATAAATATGTGTTTTCAATGTCAGTTAGTCTACATTATTTTGTTTCGAGTAATATGACCTGAAAATACATTTTCCCCTCACCCCGCCTGAGCAATATCTAAGTTACTTAAGGAACCCAGGGCACATCAAAGGAGAAATGTCCCATTCACAAGGCAGAGCCATGCCCAGGAGAAGCAGCCCGGCACAGAAGGGAGCACACAGGCTCGGGGCTCTGACGCTCATTCTTCCTTGACCCTGGGCAAGTCACTGAGGGGAGCCTTAGCTGACCTGTTTGTAGTGGGCTTAGTAGTGCTTGCCCTGCCTCCTGTGGAGGGCTGCAGAGACCAGATGTCAAAGCACTTTATCCGTAGGGTTTATTTGAACAAGGAAGGAAATGTGCATGTGCTCCAGGATGTCTGTGTATCCAAAGACACACATACACACACAGTCACACACTCACACACTCACACTGTCTCTCTCACACACACTCACATTCTCACAGACACACACAGTCACACACTCACACTCTCACACACATTTGCACATTCACATTCACAAACACATTCATACATTCACTCGTACACACACTCACACACTCACACTCTCACACCCACACACTCACACCCACACACACTCACACACCCACACACTCACACAATGCTTTCTCACACACACTCACACACTCACACATTCACACCCTCACCCACACACACCCAATGTTTTCTCACACACACACTCACACACACACTCACACACACATTCACACACTCACACACCCACTCACACATACACACACACATACACTCACTCACACACATGCTCTCTCATGCACATGCTCACACACTCACACTCTCACAGTCACACACACCCACATACACATGCTCACACACACACGCACGTGCACACACACACTCCATGACACTCCAAACCTGGCTGCATGTTCTCAAAAATGTGCTGCTAGGCACTATTCCCAGTTCTAGACCCAGACCAGCCAGTTTACCCTGAACTTCATAAAAGTTCTCTCTCTAATCTACTACTGACAGGCTCATCTCAGATCTAATTTTACATATTTCCTAGGAGCTGGATTGCAGACTTTTAACCTCACCCCTCAAGCTGCAATGGGAATCCTTGACCTCAGCCTCACAAGGATAATTTCAAGGACAAGCAAGATTGTCCTTCAGGGCACGCCTCAGAGGAAGGGCACGGTGTGAGTGCCGGACATTGTCAGGATTGTTCATTTACCTTCCAGGGTCCCTCACTGATGTCTTCCTCGTGTCTTTCTCATCTCATAAAGCAGGTTGCATCCTAAGAGTTGTGTATGGCTCAAGGTCATGCAAGGTTGGATGCCTCAGCTGGATTTAAACAAAGAACCATTGAGATCCTAATCTATGGCTCAGCCCACGGAACCACAGTGACCTCTGGTCTCAGTAGTACCTGGAAGCCCAGCCCGGGTGGAGGAAATAATGCATCTTCTCTCTGGGTGGCGTGGAAACCTCTTATGCAGCTGCCTCCTCCCGCAGAAACCGGGTGGAATCCAGCTTTCTTACGCTTCTCAGCATCTCACGCCTGCCCAGGATAGCCTGCTCCTTGCAGAGCAGGTGTTGGCTGTGGAGACACTCAGTCTGGCCGGGGGAGAGTCAGAGGACACAAATCTACTTGGGAGATTTGGAAGTGATTGACAGGCTCCAAGCTGAGCTTTCCAGACAAATTTAAATGTTCCTATTCTGTGAAACTTTGCATTCAATTTGTTTGCATATGAGGCATCTAAAACAGAAATGCCAGGACAGAACAAAAAAGGTGGAAAAATTCCTTCTGAGTTGGGGATGACCCCGGCCACCGGACTGGTGGACTGTAGTTGTTTTCCTGGATTCCCTGCTCTGCTTTGGACTGCAGTGCTCTGTCTTCTGCAAACTTCATTTCCCAGGATCCCTGGCCCTCTGCTACTGGCTGGGCTCAGCCCAAGGGAGTCAGTAAGAATCAACTGCACGGCTAGGGGAAGGGAGATGCCAGGGAGTCTCTCTATCTCACTCTGGCCTGGTCAGGGCCCCTAACACTGAACCTTTGTGGGTGGATGGCCCCTCCCTCCATACTTCCAATTCCCACCAGACAGCCTGGGATTCGGGTTTGGGTAACATTCTCTTTCCAAGCCCAGGGTGGGTAGAAACTTCTTCCTGTTACGTCTCTCTGGTTTGCCTCACTAATCCTATTTGACTTTTCAGCTCCTTCAACATCTTTGTGGCCAGTTCCCCACATTACAGTCCCCTCTATTGAAGTCCTATCCTGGGCACAGTTTTCCTGTCTGATCTGTGCATGGAATCGCTGAGGGTCCTGGTCTGTGATACAAGCAAGGAGCCCGTGGACCTGCCTGTGTGAGCTGCGTTAGAGGTGGGACGGGGACCAGCTCCCCCAGAGTAATTGAAAGACTCAGTGGCTGTGCTTCCTTGTTGGGCGGGGGCACTTGAAATCTGAGGGTCGCAGTGGGCCACATTTTAATGGTAAGGAGAACCCCAGAAAATAAGCTGAAATTGCCAGTTGGTGCAGAGAAATGGTTCAAATCCTCTAACTCCACCAGAAAGCCCCTTCTTTGATTAAAATAAAAGAAATTAAAATCTTTTTTTAAAAAAAGAAAGAAATGGAATAAAAGACAAAAAGAGAACCTCAGGTGTCAAGATATTAAGGGAACAGGGAGCTGTCGTTTCTACTTTATCATTTTTGCCTCTTTAGACCTGCAGGAGAAGCCCTGACTGGGAAGTGACTTCTTTCAAAGAGAAGCAGGGGCCCCTCATCCCTTACCCAGAAGGACCGGACCCTGATGGAGACACCAGTGGCTCAACCCAAGCATCTTATGATGACTCCCTAGGGCACATCTAGGAGTCTGATGCTCACCATAACCAGGCCCCGGCTCCTGGCAATGTGCGTTTATGCCACGACATCACCAGCCTGTCCATGTGAGACTCAAGCCCTGCTTCTGCTCCTCCATGGCTCAAACCAGCCTGCTCAAAGGGCACACTGAGGTCAGCAGGGCCTGCAGAGCCCTGGAGGGCAATCCCTGACAATGGGCCCTGAGTCATCATGCATTATTCATAGGCCCCTGAGCCTGTGCCAACTGCCACCCTGCGCAGCTCAGAGGAAGATTCAGCTCCAGAGACACGGGTATTCCCAAGGAATATTTCATGCAGGAAATTGTTCCTTTAACTTTATTATTGTCATAAAACACACATCACATAACGTTTGCCATTTTATTTTATTTTATTTTATTTTATTTTATTTTATTTTATTTTATATTATTTGAGATGGAGTCTGGCTCTGTTGCCAGGCTGTAGTGCAGTGGCACGGTCTTGGCTCACGGCAACCTCCATCTCCTGGGTTCAAGCAATTCTCTTGCCTCAGCCTCCCGAGTAGCTAGGACTACAGGTGCCCGCCACCACGCCCAGCTAATTTTTGCATTTTTAGTAGAGATGGGGTTTCATCATGTTGGCCAGGATGATCTTGATCTCTCGACCTCGTGATCTTCTTGCCTCGGCCTCCCAAAGTGCTGGGTTTACAGCTCATTTTAACCATTTAAAATGTACAGTTCAGTGGCATTTAGTCCATTCACATGGTTGTGCGAGCATCACCACCGCCATCCATCTCCAGAACTCTTTCATCTTTCCAAACTGAAACCGTGTCCATTAAACACTCACTCCCATTGCCCCCTCCCTCCAGCCCCTGACAACCACCATTTGACTTCCTGTCTCTGAATCTGACTCCTATAAGTACCTCATATAAGTAGAATCAGACAGTGTTTGTCCTGTGTCTGACTTAGTTCACTGAGCAAATGCCCTCAAGTTTCATCCATGTTACAGCATGTGTCAGAATTTCCTTCCTTTTTCAGTCTGAATAGTGTTCTGTGGTGTGTAGCCTACATTTCATTATCTCTCCATCCACCGATGGACATTGGGGTTGCTTCTATTTGGGGGCTCCTGTGAAGAATGTTGCTATGAACGTGAGCAAGCAGATGCTTCTTAGAGTTCCTGTTCCTGCTTTCAGTTCTTTTGGGTGTATTTTCAGAAGTGGACTTGCTGGATCCGACGGTAATTCTAGGTTTTACTTTTTGAGGAGCCTGTGCACCGTTTTCCATAGCAGCTGTACAATTTTACCCTCCCACCCACAGTGCACGAGGGTTCCAGTGTCTCCACATCCTCACCAACACTCGTTATTTTCTCTTCTTCTAGGAAAAAATATTAGCTACCCTAATGGGTATAAAATGTCTTTTAACTTTTTAGTTTAATGTTTAAAAAATTATTCTATATCTGGGATACAAATTTCACATTGCATAAGAAGGTACACAATAAAATCTGAATATTTCTGTCTCTTGACCTCAGTTTTCCAGCAACCAGTCACCACCCTCAAAGCTGCTTCCTGAGATGGTCCATGCCTAGAGGAGCTTATATATGTGTATACATATTTTAAAAAACAAATAGGAACATTATTTTATGCATTGCTTTTTAAAAAATGAAACATGCAATTTTTCACTAAATATCATTCTCCGTAACTGTATCTAGAGATGACAAGATATTTAAATCTCCATAGGATACTGATAGCCATAATTAAGAGATCTCATCCTTCCAGCCTAATATGGAAACCTTGGACTTCAGAAAGATAATACATATATATAGAGATATATGCACACACACACACACATATATATGTATGTATACATACATGTATATATAAACATATGTATGTATACATATATACACACATATATATACACATACACACATACATACAAATATATATATACACACATACATATATACATACATATATACACATACATGTGTGTGTATATATACACACACATTGTGTGAATATACTGTGTGTATATGTATACACACACTGTGTGAATATACTGTGTGTATCTATACATACACACACTGTGTGAATATACTGTGTGTATATATATACACACACTGTGTGAATATACTGTGTGTATATATATACACACACACTGTGTGAATATACTGTGTGTATATATATACACACACACACACACACAGTATATTCACACCACTCCCAGCAGGGACTGGAGCAGCAGCCTGTCATCAAACACATAAAGATTTCTGTGGAGAAAAATAAGAGTAAATTGCACTAAGTGGGATGTAGAGCCATGCATTCGTTGCAGTCTGGTTTAGCCACCAAATGAGTTTAGAAAGCTTTCAGTTTTTAGGGGTTTTTGGATTTCAGAATTGCAGGTAAGATTATAGGCTTTTATTAATAATATTTAGGACTTGTCAGGCCTTGGACTGGGAGTTTTTCTCATCTTATTTTTGATACTCATAATAACCTTATGAGATTGAAATTTTACAGAGGGGAAACGGAAGCTCAGAGGCAGAAAGGTATTTGCCCAAGTGTGTCCTAAGCTAGGATTTGGAACCAGGTCTGCCCGTTCCTAAGTCTGGGCTCTTTCTGCTGTATCCCAGGAGACCATATGCTGTTGTCCACTGTGATTATCAACAGTGCCCCTTCATGCTCAAAGGAACTGGATCTCAGAATATGGGTCACATAGTCACAATAGCCGTACCATGCTATGCCTTCGTGACGGGGCTGCCTAGACAGTTGAGGCCTGGCCCTTGATTCTCATAGACGGCATTAGGTTTAAGGATAGCCTTCACACTTTGCTGGACTTCATTCTATAGGTGGACAGGACTTCCTGCTGTATTAAAAGGGGTGTGACAGCCACATAAACTTGTCTGACTTCCACGACTGCCAGATCTCAGGGTCTCTGCTGCATTGCTTACCTCTTAACTTTGTGGAATTTTTTCTTTCTGTTTTGTCTTTTAAAAACTGTGGTAACATGCATATGACATAAAGTGAACCATCTTAGCCTTTTTTTTTGTTTTTTGAGACGGAGTCTCGCTCTGTCTCCCAGGCTGGAGTGCGGTGGTGTGATCTCGGCTCACTGCAAGCTCCGCCTCCCAGGTTCACACCATTCTCCTGCCTCAGCCTCCCAAGTAGCTGGGACTACAGGC
>NW_012099743.1:34696-41022 GCF_000951045.1 Mandrillus leucophaeus
AGACCATATGCTGTTGTCCACTGTGATTATCAACAGTGCCCCTTCATGCTCAAAGGAACTGGATCTCAGAATATGGGTCACATAGTCACAATAGCTGTACCATGCTATGCCTTTGTGACGGGGCTGCCTAGATAGTTGAGGCCTGGCCCTTGATTCTCATAGACGGCATTAGGTTTAAGGACAGCCTTCACACTTTGCTGGACTTCATTCTATAGGTGGACAGGACTTCCTGCTGTATTAAAAGGGGTGTGACAGCCATATAAACTTGTCTGACTTCCACGACTGCCAGATCTCAGGGTCCCTGCTGCGTTGCTTACCTCTTAACTTTGTGGAATTTTTTCTTTCTGTTTTGTCTTTTAAAAACTGTGGTAACATGCATGTGACATAAAGTGAACCATCTTAGACTTTTTTTTTTTTTTTTTTTTTGAGACGGAGTCTAGCTCTGTCTCCCAGGCTGGAGTGCAGTGGTGTGATCTCGGCTCACTGCAAGCTCCGCCTCCCAGGTTCACACCATTCTCCTGCCTCAGCCTCCCAAGTAGCTGGGACTACAGGCGCCCGCCATCACGCCCAGCTAATCTTTGTATTTTTAGTAGAGATGGGCTTTCACCATGTTGGTCAGGCTGGTCTCAAACTGCTGACCTCATGATCCGCCCGTCTCAGCCTCCCAAAGTGTTGGGATTACAGGCATGAGCCACCGCGCCTGGCCCATCTTAGCCATTTTTCAGTGTACAGTTGTGTAGTTTTCTCTTTAGAGACGGGGTCTCACTCTGTGGGCCAGGCTGCAGTGTCCTGGCATGAGCATCGCTCACTATAGCCTTAGCCTCCTGAGCTCAAGCCATCCTCCCACCTCAGCCACGTGAGTTGCTGGGACTGCAGGCATGACCCCCACACTGGCGGTTCTGTAGTATAAGCACGTTCACATTCTTGTGTTAACATCACCACCATTCATCTGCAGAAAACTTGTTGCAAAACTGAAACTTTGTACCAATTAAATACCAACTCCTCACTCCCTTCTCTTCCCAGCCCCAGGCAGCCACCATTCTGCTTTGCCTCTATGACTTCGACTACTCTAGGCAGCTCACGTTAGCAGAATAATTCAGTATTTGTCCTTTTGCGTCTGGCTTATCTCACTGAGCATCATGTTCTCAAGGTCCATCCATGTTGTAGTGGGTGTCAAAATTTCCTTCCTTTTTAAGGTGTTCTTCCTTATTCGCTTGTATGTTAATGCTCTGAGGGCGAGGACATCCTTGTGGGTTTTTGAGTCTCATACAGGATGGCAGTGTATTTGGCTGCTCACTCAGTGTTAATGAGTGGATGATGATTTGACATTTTTTAGGACTTCTAGTTGCCCTGGGAGTGAGGCAAGAGAACTGCAAGTTGAAAGAAGCCCCCAGTCAGTCCACAGCCTGGTCTTTTGTGGCATTAATACTTTCAACCACACTTACCCTTTGGTTTGTGGGATAGATTAATAATTGGCTTATTACACATAATTAAAAAGCAGGTGTTACATAATGGTGTCTCAGTTCAGCAGCAATGCTGCCCTTCCCCTTCAACCAGAGGTGTAAGTGTACATGTGAGTGTGAGTGTGTGAGTGTGATTGTGTGTGTGTGATTGTGTGTGATTGTATGAGTGTGAATGTGATTGTGTGTGTGATTGTGTGTGCATGTGTGTGAGTGTGAGTGTGTGTGAGGGAATCACTTTGCAGTGGCAAGCTGGAATGCAGACCACGGATAATTTCTCTTCCATTTACCTTAATAGAAGCATCTTCCGTCTTACCTTCCATTGCCTTGATAGAAGCGTCAGTTTAGACAAATTATAGATACATTACTTCCAAGTTTGAGACCCTAACTGATCTTCTAGAAGTGGTTCTAGAAGGAAAGAAGAAAAAATCTTGAGTTTCTTCTCTCTTTTTATGTGAAGAGTGTTCTCTTCAAAGGAGAATGGGAAAGAAGGCTCTGGATTTGGGCGCATGAACTCTTTTCTCACTTAAGGCCAAGAGAGTCTCCATAGCCATGGTTAATGTTGGCCAGGTTCTCCTGCAGGCAGCCGCTATCTCCCGGGCTTTATAGCCAACGCCAAAGCTAGGGCTTTACCTCCCTGTTTTACATTACGGAACCAGGGGAGCAGAGAGCCCAAACGACACGCATGTGGTCACATAGCCCATTCAAGTAGGGCTGCTCTGGCTCTATCGATGAGGTGTGTTTAACCTCTAGTGAGGGGTTATGCCTCGGAGGCATCGAGGTGTGCTTGGCTCCAACTCCACCTGCATCTAAGTGGCTGAGTTTGCTGCATACGATGTGCTGAAGCCAGGCCCGCGCCCTGACTCTCCCATCTTCAGACAGCAGCCTGGGTCTGGCCTCGGCCTGCTTTGCTGTCCCACTAAGAGAAACCTGCGAGGTGGCCCAGCATCCTCCAACTGTGGAGTTTCAAGCCTCACATGGCCTTGTGGCCCAAGAGCTCATTCTGATGCTGGGCTGTGGCCTGAGGTCAGCCTGGAGTTCTAGCTGGGCCTGGTGACCCTGAACCTGTCCCCACTCAACACTGCTCCAGCTGCTTAGAGGCCACGGCTATAGTCAGCGCCAGGAACACACACTGCCCTTTCCAGAAGCATCCCTATGCGAATGGGAAGCACATCGCCTGTGGTGGAGGCGGGGAAGATGAGAGAGGACATCCAGGTTCATCATCTGGGTACAGGTCTCTTCTGCTACCTAAGCTCTTGTGAGTTCCTGAAAACCACTAGGAAGCCCATGGCGTTTAAACAAACAAAGAAACAAACACTGAGCTAGGGCACTGCCACCTCTAGGATGCCATGTTCCAAAATGTTCATGGTGCCCCTGTAATGGCGTGACATGGCCAGTCTAGTGGCCATGCATTTGGTGAACTCTTGGTGGCAATGCATTTGGGGCCTTATCAATCAATCCAAACCAACAAAGATACAGTCAGAGATGGGCACAGGATTCGAGCTAGAAGTGTTCTAGATGTTGAGTAGGGGGAGTCTGTGTAAGTTCCAACATTTCCCAAGGTGGTGGGAAGCAGCCCTGCCTGCCTGGATGGGCTCCTGGGATGCAGCCTGCGGAAGCGGCGGGTGGGTCAGGAGACATCTGGCTGTCAGGCCCGGAGCTAGCGCACACATGGAATAGCCCTGGGCCTGCTCGCCGGCCAGCCTCAGGGAAGGGGAAGAAGCCACAGAGGGCGTTGGCGGGTGAGGCCACCATGTGCAGACTGGCTTGCAATAGGTCTCCACCTGTCACTGTGAGGGCAGGGCGTCCGACAAAAGCCAGAATCTTCAGCCAGAATCTGAGTTCCTTTTGAGTCTTGTACAGCACAAAATGGATCCAAGGTAAGCAGACGGTCTGGATTTACTCCCTCAGTTGATATATTTTAAACTCTAGAGCACATTGACATTTTTAACCACATGCTGACTTACTGTTTGTGTGTGGAGCTCTGTGCTCTCCTAGTGCCTCATCACAGTGAGAGGTCATCCGAGGCGGGGCCCATTCGTGCAATCCGGAAGATGGACTGTGGGAGAAAAGACTTGAACCCTTGCGTAGCTGTTGTGGTACCTGCTCCGAGAAGTCCCCCAGCATGCCTGAACATGTCCTCGGCTGCCAGTCCAGCGGGTCTCGCCCGCACCCCAGGCTGTCTGTCATCTGGCCAGGCTCTGAGCCAAGGGCCATGGGGCTGGGGGAGGCTCTGGCGGTGGGGGTGAGGGCCAAGTCTGGCCTGGCCAGGGCAAGCCCACACAGAAGGCAGCCCTGTGTCCAGGAGCCTGCAGGTCTCCAGCACTGGCTTGCACGGTGCTTCCTGTGTGGTTTGTATCACAGTCTCGGCAGCTGTCATGTCGGCTGTGACCTTCACAGTTGGTGAAAAGGGGCCACTTCTAGGCAATGTGATCGGGAGGAGCAGCCCCTCTGTTCCCGCCCTCCCCGCTGCCTGGGGAAGTGTCCACCTGCCTCACGTGCTGAGGGGGCCCACCACTAGCTACTTGGCATTTTAAAAATTTAATTGATGTATTTTATTTTATTTAATTTTTAATTTTTTGAATTTATTTTATTCTACTTTATTAATTTAATTCAATTTAATTTTAGAGATAGGGTCTTGCTCTGTCACCCAGGCTGGAGTGCAGTGATACAGTCTTACCTCACTGCAGCCTCGAACTCCTGGGCTCAAGCGATCCTCCTGTTTCAGTCTCCTGAGTAGCTGAAACATTCAGGCCCTTGCCACCATACCCAGATAATTTTTAAAATTTATTTTATTTTTCATAGAGACGAAGTCTTGCTGTGTTGCCTAGGCTGGTCTTGAACTTGTGGTCTTAAGCAATCCTCTTGCCTCAGCCTCCCAAAGTGCTGGGGTTACAGGTGTGAGCCACCACATTGGCCTGTTTATTTTATTGCTATTTTGAACCTCAGTGGCCTGACGCACGCTGTTAGAGAATTTGGCTCTCTCCCTCCCTGTGGAGGCCCGAGATTGGCCCCCTGGGTTCTGGCCTCACTGCTCTGGCCTCCAGGTGTCGTTTGGCCATGCCCCCCACAGCACGCACGTGTCCCCTGATATTTTGATTCTCAGCGGGGCTTGAGGAGCCTCCTTCTCCCAGCTGTATCTGACTTGAAGAGGATTCAGGTGAAAGGAAAAGATGCAGGGCACTGTGCAGAGGACCTGGCAGAGGACAGTGGAGGAGGGAGACATTTCTGGGCAGGAAAACACCAGTCATGCCTCCCAGCAGCTCTCAGTCCTAGAGAGGCGTGATCCTTATAATTCAAGGCAGGCTCTAGGCCTGGGCAGAAGGTTCTCAGGGGAACCCTTTTCTCTCCCTCATTGCAATTTAGGCTGTTCTTCCACAGAACACACCTGAGTCAGAGTAGGCCAGGTGAGAAGCAGAGCAAAGGGTAATTCTAGGAAGAGGAAGCAGCACCTGCAAACCGCGGCACCTGGAGGGAGATGCGGGTGCCATGGGAACCTAGTACACTTGGAGAAGTGTGTGAACTTGAATGTGGCACAGTGGAAACAGGGAGACAGTGAAGCTGGGGGAAAGGGAGAAGAACATTGAGGTTTCACTGTGCACTCTGTGAGGCATTGTGAAATTTTTATCTCATATACAGAACAATTTAAAAAATTAAACTCAAAAAGCACAATTTTTCACAGACTTCTTGCGGGTATTTCTAACCTGGAAACAGGTGGACACAGAGATTGTCCTAGTGACTCTCGGTCAGCCTCCACTCATGGGCATGGGTGCTGGCGGTTTCAGCCCCCTGGTGTCTTAGCACCCAATGACAGTGCTCCTTGAACCCTTCTCAATTCCAATTAATCACCACGTCCTGCTGGTGGTACCTCTTAAACATTCAACACATCCGTTTCTCTCTATCACCCCCCAATCCAGGAGGCAGTAAACTGTAGCTCTTAGGCCTGATCTGGCTGCTGACTGTTTTGAAAATAAACTTTTATTGAAACTCAGTCACACTCATTCATTTCTATACCAGGAATGGCTGCTTTCTTTCTATAAAGGCAGAGCTGAATATGCCCCAGATATTTACTATGTGGCTCTTCACAGAAAACATTTGTCTACTCCTGCCCTGATGAGCATCTTCCTAACTGATGTCCCTGCCTCCACCTTGTTCTCCTCCAATCCATTTCCCACACTCTAGCCTTTGTAAAGGAAAAATCTGAGTATGGTACCTGGCCTCTGGCTTCTTGATGGATTCTGAGCACCTTTTCATGGTTTGCAGGCTTCCTCCACTTGGCTCCAGTGCTCCTTATGCCACGGTGCCATGTTTAACTTCATGCAGCTGCCAAGTGCAGTGAGTTCCCAGGGCACCTGTGTCTCCCTGCTGGGATAGGCATTTGTGTGTGCTGCTTCTTCTTCCTGGAATTACCTTGCTCTCTGCTCCTTACCTGACCTCTGACTCATTCTACAGTTCTCAGAAAAGCCTCTTGACTTTTCAGGCCTGGGCTAGGAGGCTTTTCTATGTGCCACCATGGCTCTAGATTCTTCTTTCATTATAGGACATATCGGGTTATATTAAAAACTTCCCTCCCTCCCTCCCTCCCTCCCTTCCTTCCTTCCTTCCATTATTCCATTCTCTCTTCCTTTCTCTTCCTACTTCCTATATACTGTATTAGTCACTAATCTACGTGTTCTAGGCACAACAAACAGAACAACATTAAAATAATCCAAAGCTCCCTCCTGCTCTCAGAGGCCTACCTGCTGGTAGGAGAGATGGCAATTAAACAAGATTAGAAAGTCGGGTAGAGAGTATTAGAGAGGAAGATGTCCTGAGAAGAAGAAATAAATTAGGAAGAGGATATGAAGTGCTGGGGAGTGTTGACAT
>NW_012099743.1:41072-52359 GCF_000951045.1 Mandrillus leucophaeus
CAGGCTTCCTCCACTTGGCTCCAGTGCTCCTTATGCCACGGTGCCATGTTTAACTTCATGCAGCTGCCAAGTGCAGTGAGTTCCCAGGGCACCTGTGTCTCCCTGCTGGGATAGGCATTTGTGTGTGCTGCTTCTTCTTCCTGGAATTACCTTGCTCTCTGCTCCTTACCTGACCTCTGACTCATTCTACAGTTCTTAGAAAAGCCTCTTGACTTTCCAGGCCTGGGCTAGGAGGCTTTTCTGTGTGCCTCCATGGCTCTAGATTCTTCTTTCATTACAGGACATATCGGGTTATATTAAAAACTTCCCTCCCTCCCTTCCTTCCATTATTCCATCCTCTCTTCCTTTCTCTTCCTACTTCCTATATACTGTATTAGTCACTAATCTACGTGTTCTAGGCACAACAAACAGAACAACATTAAAATAATCCAAAGCTCCCTCCTGCTCTCAGAGGCCTACCTGCTGGTAGGAGAGATGGCAATTAAACAAGATTAGAAAGTCGGGTAGAGAGTATTAGAGAGGAAGATGTCCTGAGAAGAAGAAATAAATTAGGAAGAGGATATGAAGTGCTGGGGAGTGTTGACATCTTAGATGCAGTGGGGCCTGACAAAGCCTCCCTGAGAAGGTGTCTTCTGAGGAATGGCTTGCGGGAAGGGAGGGAGTGAGCCATGTAGGTGTTTGGAAGAAGAGCATCGAGACAAAGGAAAGACAAGTACAGTGCAAGGTTCTGAAGGCAGGAGTGCACTCGGCTGCTGTGTTTGAAAATGAGGGCGATGTGGCTGCAGGGGAGGGGAGGAAGGGGATGGACAAGAACTATGGGGTGGCCAGGTCCTATGGGGCTGTGGGAAGGACCTTGAACTTTACTCTGAGGAGCATGGGAGCCATTGCAGAGTAGTGAGCAGAAGAGTGACATGACCTGGCTGGAGTCTTTCATAGAGTTCTTCTGGCTGTGATACTACTCTCTATTAGACAGCAAGCTCCTCGAGGGCAGGCATTGTGTCTTACTGACCTTTATTCTCAGGACATAGCACATCTAGCTTGTAGAACACTTTGAAATATGTTTTTACAGGTGAATGATGAATGAGTGAATGAATGCATGAATGAATGCTGTCTGCCGACAGTCAGATCCCAGTTCCTAGGGGCTCTGGGAGTCTTCTCACTGTTGAAGGAAAACTCTGGTAGAAGATGCTGCCAGCAGCCAAGTCCCTGGGGCTCTTAGCTGCTGCTTGGACATCACTGTGGCAGCAACACACATCCAAACCCATTTTCCTTCTTGCCACGGAGCAGGCTGCTTAATGGATCACTGTCACCTGGAGGGAGAATTTCAGGGGTGACCCTGCCCTGGGCTATCTTCTGCTTGATGATGTCGTAAAGAGTTGTTAACAAAATTGTAGATGAAGGTGAGAAGAATAGAGGACTTATTGATGGATGGACTCCGGATTTACAATTATATATAGGTTCAAGCCAAGAGGCCTTGTCAACATTTCACCTTAAAAACGTCTTTGGGTTGAACCTCATGCTTCTCCTTCCTTTACCACAGGTCATCATCTGTCTTCTCCATAGTTCATAGAACAAAAAACAACACAAAGTCCCACAAGAGCTAGCATTTCTTGTGAGGATATAATCCTCTGAATAGCTATGGTAAGGGAAGCATAATCAACTCATTTTACAGATAATAAAACCAGAGCTTGGATAGTTAATACTTTGGTCAAGATCTCTGAGATAGGAAGTGGTGATACCCAGGACTGGAATCTAGATGCTGTGATGCCAGAGTCTTGAACCAACCCCTACGCCTACTGGCATTGGGGTTAACCAGAAAAATAAGTGTCTGGGTCCAATTGATTGAATTTTTTTTTAACTTTTAAAGTTCAGTGGTATATGTGTCGGTAAACTCATGTTATAGGGGTTTGATGTACAAAGTATTTCATTACCCAGGCACTAAGCCTAGTACCCAATAGTTATATTTTCTGCTCCCCTCCCTCCTCCCACCCTCCACCCTCTGTTAGGCCTTATTGTATGTTTTTCTCCTCTTTGTATCCATGTGTTCTCATCATTTGGCTCCCACTTATAAGTGAAAAGATACAGAATTTGCTTTTCTGTTCCTATGTTAGTTTGCTAAGGATAATGACCTCCAGCTCTATCCACGTTCCTGCAAAGAACATGATCTCATTCTTTCATTCTTTTTTCTGGCTGCATAGTATTCCTTTGTGTATATGCACATCATTTTCTTTATCCAGTCTTCCATTGATGGCATTTAGGTTGATTCCATGAATTTGTGTGTTGAAGCATAGCATGTATGCCTAAAAATATGGAAATAAGAAGTGGATAGCTCAATGAGTTATCCAAAGCAAGTGCACCCAGTAACCAGTACCCATAAGTAACCAGTATCCAAAGCAAGTGCACCCATAACCAGTACCCACCAACCCTCTAGGAGTCCCCTCACATTGTCATCCCAGGCCACTGCACTCTCTTCTCCAGTGGTAACGAATATTTTCACTTCTGAACCTAGGATTTTAATATTAGTTTAAAATTTTAGTTCAATGAAATTGTTCAGCATGAACTCTTCTATGTCAAGATAATTTATTACATTTGAAAGTCTCATGTGTATTTCCGAATGCAGCTATAGTTCACTTTTATTTTTATATAGCTTTCATTATATGTGTATATATATGCAATGTCATATTTTATGACTTTCGTACGTACATATATATTTTATTTATTCCTTTTATTATTGATGCACATGTGGGTTGTTTCCAATTTGGAAAAGTGCTAAATGAGGATGCTTTTTAGGAAAGAAAAAAATCAAAGGGGAAACTAAATTAACCCACAGTTCCACTACTGAGAACTTACCTCCCTTAACTGTCATAGTTCTGGCCCTTTGTGGAGGTTCTTTTGCGTGGTAAAGAGATGCAGGCATTTCTAACGGATCTACACCTGAGTCAAATTGTGGGGCCATAGAGTGTGTATGTCCGTCTTTAGAAGACATTATCAAAGGGCTTTTGAGGGTGTTTGTAGCAGTTTACACACACAGCGGCATGTGAGAGTCCCGGTCACTCAGCCCCCTCACTAACACTCGATGTCACTTTTTAAATAAAACGTTATCCATTGCATAGCGGTACCACATTGTGGGTTTAATCTGCATCTCCCAGACGACAGAGAACGTGCAGCACCTTTCTCTACACCTGCTGGCCGCCGGGCCACTCTTTGGGAAATGTCTGGATTGTTTACTCATTCTCCCCAGCGTCTTTCTTCTTAATTGATGGAGTTAGTCCCGCCTCCTACATGCCAGGCTTTTGTCACACAAGTGGTAAATGTTTCTTCACACTCTATTCTTGCCTTTTTATTTTCTTGAAGGCATCTTTTAATGAAGAGAAGTTCTTAACTGTAATAAAGTCCAATTTATCAAAGTTTACTTTTGCTATTAGTGCACTTTGTGTTCTAAGAAATCTCTACCTGTTTCAAGATCATGAAAAGATTCTCCTGTTATCGACTAGAGATATATTTTTTAAACTTCCACATTTAGATTTAAAATTCACCTGAGATTAACTTTTGTGCACAGTGTGAGGTAGGAATCAAGTTTCACTGAATTCCCATGTAGATAACCAGTTGCCCCGGGCCATTCACTGAGAAGCCTTTGTTGCTCTGCGGTGCTCTCTGTCATATGCAGAATGTCTGGATCTGTGGGTCTGAGTTGGATCCTCCATTCTTCCTCCTTCTCCTTGCACCTACTCCTGCACAACTAAACCATAGGACCTTGATTACTGTAGCTTTGAGCTAAGCCTTAATATCTGGCAGTGTAAGTCCTCTAACTTTGCTATGAAAGTCTTGACGGTTCTTGACTCTTATTTCTATGTAAATTTTGAAATTGGCTAATCGGTTTTCAAGACATATCTGCTGAGATACTTTACTGTGGTTGTATGAACTTGTAGATCAATTTGGAGAGAAGTGGCATCTTAATAATACATCGAAAATGAAACAAAACAAACAAAACACCAAGAAAATTCATTTAAACCAGAACTAAACACCACAATTTAATAAAAAGAAATAATAAACTAGGAATAAATATTTGCAACTCATTTCACAAAGGGGTTCACATTCCCATTATAGAAAGAACTCCTAGAAATTGGTAGAAAAGAAACAACTGCCCAGTAGAAAATTGGACAAAAGGCAGTAACCCATAGATCACAGAAAAAGCGACCTCAGTGGCTGTAAGTTCAGGAGCATGTGCTCCGGCTCAGTAATAATATAACGGCGTTGTCAGATTCACAGTTTGACCACACACTCTGAAGCTGTGGAGCAACAGGAAAATGGCTCCCTCCTGTCCAGGCCCACGGGGCCTAGCACCCTGCGGCCCTGCCTGAATGCACTGCTGGTGCCCCTGGGCCCTGAGGGTGTGGGATACAAAGAGCTGTCAGAGGCTGGAGGCGAAGGCTCCCGTGGGACTGACCTTGACAGCAGTGCTATTGGTGCCCTGCACATGTTCACTTCACCTCTCACAGGGTCCCGGGCTTCCTGTGCTCCATGTCTGCAGCCCAGGCCGTGTCAGGAGGCTTGCACACCCATGTGTGACTGAGCCCGGCCATACCGACACCCTGTGTGGTACGAATGAAGCCTGAGCCCATGTCCTCAGTGACCACGCACGTATTCAACTCTTTATTGTACAATTGGGAAACTGAGGCCTAGAAAGAAAGAGAGTGGCCCAGACCACAAGAGGTGGACAGGGCCACAGTGTTACGAAGTGCTCCAGCTTCCACGGTCTTGGCTCCACCTTCTCCCATTCCATTTGCTTTGAAAATGGAAGCCTCTAAGATCCCAGGGGACCCCGCCCACTTCTCCACCCAGGGTGGAGCCATTTTCCTTTCCACATCCCAAGTAAGCCCAGACACACATGACACACACATGCATAGTGACCTCTCGGGTGGAGACCATGGAGGCAGCAGTCACAGAAAGAGTGGACATCAGCAAAGTGACAGGAGAAGAAGAGGAAAGAGGGTGGGGGCAGCTCTGTCATGGGCAGTGGCATCCACTCGTCTCCTAGCCACAGGCTCAGGAACCCAAAGCATAGGCAGGAGGATCCACAGGGTTCCCAGGGTTCAACCAGCGCTGGGGCCATACCCAGCACAATCTCGAGCGGACAGGACTGGGGTCCTACAAGCCACATCTGTGGACACCTGGAGCGAAGATGAGCCCACCGGCCCTGGTGTAGAGAAGGGGCTGCAGACCAGAAAGTGTCCATCTTCTCCTGTGTGAATTGGGGTGTTTGACATGATCTCAAGGCTTCCGTAGTCATAAATGCCTATTGGCCTTGGTTCTCCACTGGTGACTGTGCTCAGAGACTCTGGGAAAATGCTTTCCACTCCCTGGAGGTCCTTCAGAAAGAAGATCAGAGGCTTGGGCAGATGAAGACTTGGATAGAGCAGAATGTTTCAGAGCACTGGACCCCAGGTCTGAGGTCTGGGAACAAGACCAGGCCCAGTTGGGTTCCTGAGGTCCTCACAGTGAAGTGGTAGAAGTCACTGCCCTAGATGAGGTAAGGGTCCTCAAGAGTGAACTGTACACCCCAACAAGTGCAGGAATGAGGGCAACGGAGGCTTTCGAGGTCTTCTTTACTGACGTTGATCCTGCAGATTCGGCTCTAGGGCCTGCTGGGACCCTGGGAGTCACTGTCCTAAGGACCGCCAAATGCACGTGCCTATTCCCTCCTGTCCTGTCCTGTTCTGTTCTGTGATACTCCTGCCTGGGGCTGCAGTGCTAGAGCTGACCCCCAGGGGGCAGCAGCCTCCTGTGTCCCTGGTGCCCACTGAGCTTTACTGGAGCAGCTGGAGCCTGGGGAGCATCTCCTGAGACAGGTGCTTCTTGTTGTTATCAATGATCTCCACATTATGAGGCCAGCAGAAGCAGGACGGGGGGTTTAACCACCCCCTGACTTATTCATTCAGTGACTCTGTCCTGAGCACTTATCTTGTGCCAGGTGGCCTGGTGGGCTCAGCATTGGTGCTGAAAATGACAAAGGAGCCCCTCTCCACCCCAGGAGCCCACAGTCTTAGGAGACCTGCACAAAACCACTACAGCAAGTCCACATGAAAGACAAGAGCAGGTTCTGTGATAAAAATGTGGTAGGATGACGGGAGGGAGGGCTGGGGCGTCACTATGTGGGGAGAATCCAAATGCGTCACTGAGATGGCATTTATGTCATGGCCAGAATGACAACAAGGGACCAATGCTGCCCAAGTCAGGGACAGGGTTGTCAGAAAGAAGCCACCCTGGGGCAGAGCCTCACAGGTGGCGTGGGGACTGTAGCTTCATGCATAGGAACATTCTCCTGGATGCTCCAATGTCCTGACTCCTTTAACTGCGTGCACTCTCCCACTGACCCACACGATGGTTTGCATCTACACTCATTACTCTGCACTTGAAGAGATCAGCCAGACAGGGCCAGGCTGGCTCACCCTCCCCACACAGTTCTGGCCATGTCCATTGGCCTGGTTGGCCTCTGGCTTGGCTTTGTCACAAGCTGCATCCTCCTGTGCAAGGGCCTATTAGAACTCAGTTTCCTCATCTGTAAAAGGAGACTCCTAAATGAGTGGTTGTCATACTTCTTCTTCTTCTTCTTTTTTTTTTTTTAGATGGAGTCTTGCTCTGTCACCCAGGCTGGAGTACAGTGGCACAATCTTGGCTCACTGCAACCTCTGCCTCCTGGATTCAAGCGATTCTCTGCCTCAGCCTCCTGAGTAGCTGGAACTACAGGCGCGTGCCATCACTCCCGGCTAATTTTTGTATTTTTAGTAGAGATGGGGTTTCACCATATTGGCCAGGATGGTCTTGAACTCCTGACCTCGTGATCTGCCTGCCTTGGGCTCCCAAAGTGCTGGGATTACAGGCATGAGCCACTGCGCCTGGCTCATATTTCTTTTTAAAACTCAGCACATATTATTCCAATGAAACTTTGTATGAAAATGAAAAAAAAAAAAAAAAAAAGAAGAAGAAACCAATAGAGCAGAGACATTCAGGTTAGGTGGGTGAGAAAGTGAAGGAGAGATTCTAACTCTCCTTCTGTGCCCCAGGGAACAGAATTTGAAAACCACAACACTCCGATGCCTTTGTGGCCTCTTTCATGGGGCGCTGTGGCTCAGTGAGGGACAGGGGTGCAAGGCTGAGTGGGTGGGCGATTGGAGATGGGTTCCAAAGAGCTGTGCCTTTTTGTCAGCAGGAAAGCAGAATCCAGCCATCAGGGGTTGCCAACCAGGGCATAACATCTTGTCCATCTTTTTATCCCTTTCTTTTCACAAACCCGATGGTGGTGGCCTTCTGTTGTGCCCTGGAGGTCATGAGGTTGGTGCTCCTGGCAGGTTCATATGACAAAGTGGTGGCCTATGGAAGCGAGCATGGCTGTTGGGAACTGCTGTCCAGTCCCAGAGCTTATTACACAGGGATCACAGAGCTCACAAGGTGGGACCACTTCCCCAGGACCCCTGGCACCACTCTGGCCCCTGATCCTAGTCTCCCAGGTCTCAGGCTTCAACCCTCCCTCCCCATCTCCCAGGCCTCTGGTGTCCTGATTCCTCAGCCCTCACATTCTCCCCGTTCTCCACACACTGGTCCCTGGGCCCTCCTCACCCTCCTGCAACTTGTGCTTTCCTGTGACCCATCCCAGTGGCATGGTGCAGAACTGTGAGTCCTCCATCCTTCTTCAACTTGTGAACCAGGTGCGGAGCCTGCTGTACAGCTCAGATGAGCAGAGGAAGGTCTGGCCAGGGCCTTCTATATACAGGAGAGAGCAGGGAGAGTTCAACAGCTCCAGCTATGCATTTTCTGTAGCTGTACAACTAAGCATTTCACAGAACCTTAACTAACTTGCTCCTGAAAGAAGAGAAGAAGAGAACCAAGGCATCTCAAACAGGGTTCGCTTCCCTGGCACTTCAGGGGCACGGATAAGGGAGGCCAGGAAGGCCTGGGGAGGGGTCAGCAGCTCCAGGCCTCCCAGAACAACCCATGGGTCCCAGCATCTGGCTCGAATTCAAGCCATATTAGCATCAGCCTCTAACTTCCTCAACTTTGTCTCCACCCCATGGGAGCAGATCTGCTGTGCTCTCAGCAAGATGCAGTCTTTACCTGACCATGGGGCCTGAGGGAGGGCTGGGGGCCCTGTAGCCATAGTCTCCTGCCCTCATAGAGATGTGGGTGACAGTGCAGGTGGTGAAGAGCCTGCGCAACATCCTCTGCCACGTGCAGGGCGGGGACATCAAGTTGCCCTTCTGTGGCATTGCCAGGCAGCTGTGTCCACTGATTAATGATGTATGTGCCTGGGTCCCTAGGGTCAATTGGACACAATATGGCCTGGGGTGAGAATGGACCCCAGGAACTTAGCTGAGGATACTGGGCTAGGACAAGGCACTGTGGTGCCAGGCTGAGGTCACCAAGGGGCAGAAGAAAGGGGACTTGTGTACTTGAAGCTGTGCAGCGGACATGTCCCAAATGCATTCCCTACTCCATATAGATGAGGCACACACTGCTGTACTCACTCATTCACCAGAAGTTCCTGGAGGAGTCACTGGCCCCAACATAAGAAACCAACCTACTGATATGAAGTTGGTTCTGACTCCCAGGATATCTTCTTCTGCAGACTCCACTCATGGAGCGAAGAGTGGGAGAGAACAAGTGGCTCTACCCCCTCCCAAATCATACAGAAACCTGGGTCCTCATGGCAAAAGAAACGTGACACTCAGAAATTTGAACTGACCAGACCTGTCGCACTCCTCCTCACATCTCATCTTCCTTGCAGGTGACACAAGTTTAGAGCTGGGAAGGACCTGACATCCCTGAGACACAGGTTTATGGGACTCCAGCTCTGGTGTCTGTAACTGTCTCAACTTGTGAGCCTTGGATTTCAATTGTTTTTGTATTGGTCTCATCTCCTCTATGACTCTGGACACCGGCTGGTGGCAAGGCCAATGTCAGACTCAACTATCTTTCTGTTATATTTAAAAGTTGCCATGTATACTGTACTTGACTTCACTAAATCTGAAGATAATATCTTTTTCCTCCCTCCAAACGATATAATCCATGGACCTTAGAATGTTTGAATTCTGATCACAGCCTCCCACATTATATATTAATGTTGTCCAGTATTTTAGCTACACCTTCTTATTAAATCCCTAAATTTGGTCTTTATGTCATCTTCATGACATCTTCATGATTGTCATGATTTTATACAGTTAATACTGGTGTAGATTTACCCATACGCTTACAGATTTCTTGGCTTATTTTTCTTCCTTCCAACTCTTTCGTTGCTTCTAGATTTATTTTGTTTTTCCTTCCTTTGTGGTTCCTTCAGTGAGGGTCTGTTAGTAGTAAACATTTTTAGTCTCTGAAAATGACTTTATTTAGCCTTATGTTTGTCACTGTTTTCAGCAGTTTATGATGCTTCTAGGCATACATTTCTTTGGTTTTAGTTTGTTTGAGGTTCTTCAATCTCTAAATTTATACCTTTCAATAACTGGAAAGTTTTTACTATTATTTTTTAAATCGTTTTGTTCAGACCCACCATGCTCTTTCTCTTCTTTTAGGACTCTCAAGACACAAATGTTACACTTTTTGTTATGGTCTCAGGTCACAAGATACTTTTCGTTTTTGAATCGTTTTTCTCTCTGTTCAGATTGGATCATTTTTATTGATCCGTCTTCAAGTTCACTGATTCTTTCCTCTGCCATCTCCATTTTACTATGGAGCCTACCCAAGCTTATATTGTTCAGTTCTAAAGCTTTCCGCAGTTTTTCTGTATGTCTTCTATTTCTTTGCTGAGACTATTTCTGTTATTTCAAGAGTGTTCACCATGACTTTTTGGAACACTTTGCACAGTAACCGCTTTAACGTTTTTATTACATAATTCCAATCTCTTTCTCCTTGACTTCAGCATGTTCATTGTCTTCCCATGTGAGTTGAAATGTTCCTGGTCCTTTGCATGCTGAGTGATTCTGGACTGAGTCATAGACATTATGAATATGATATTATGTGACTCTGAGTCTTCCAAGGGTGTCCTGGTAATTTTAGCAGGTAATTGATCTATTTACCTTCAGGCTGCCAATCCTGGTTGGTAGTCCATCCTGTAGTTCAGTTCTCATTGTCTATGGCGTGCTGGTCAGGGTCAGACCTGGGTATGTAATGAGTTCGGGAGTTCATAAACATCTTTATAAGATCACTTTCCTCAGCTGCCTCCTCTCTGCAGCCTCCCTGGTACTTTACAGTTCCCTGGGGCTCCCCTTCTTCAGTCCTCTGGCCAAAAAGCTGGAGCTTTTGTTATCCCATAGTGCCGGGCACTTCTGTGACTGTTCCCACATCTGGTGCTAAGTGGCAGGTGGCAGAGAAGACATAAAGCAATGGGAGTTTTCCTCATCCTCTTGGGGCCACAGTGCCTGCAAATGGAGAGGAAGGCTTCCTTCCCTCAGAGTTTTGGCTTCTATAGGCTCCCATGGGGCCTGCCTGGGGGATAAGGCCTGAGAGACCAAAAGAAAAAGAAATGAGGGATTTCTTCACTTCCTTCGAGCATTGTGAAGTGTTTCCTGGCTCCTTGGGTGTTACCTGGAGGGTTTCTCTCAGAGCTCTCTCTGTATCCTGGTGCACACACCTCAGTTTCTGGTTGTGTGGCTGCAGGCTGTGGATCCCAGGAGATATTACAACCCATGCCCCTAGGAGTTATTGGGACCAGTAATGTCCTCCAACCCCTAGGGTAGGTGGAGTGTCAGCAAACTTTCTGGTTTTGGTCTCTAGAGATTTCTCTTACCCTCCTGTAAGCTCAGCTATGCATATATATAATATTTTATCTAGTATATGAGGTGTTTAGAGTAGGAAGGTTGTTATCTTCCGTATTGCTGGATTTGGAAGTCAGGAGCTATAGTCCAAGTGAGAAGTACTAAGTGGGCATCACCTACACAGAGGTCACCTGGGGAAATGGAAAGAGCTGCTCCACAGGGGCCCTCAGATCCGGGTGCTGGGTGCTGCTTTGCCATTCACCCAGTCATGTGGAGGGAGGCAGGGCACCAGGCAACACTTACTGGTCTCATCATCTGTGAAACGTTCTTCTACTATTTTGGTTCACATGTCCTCTTTTCTCTTCTGTCTGTTCCATTTTTGGAACTTGTTTGGATTTATTCTCTATGTTTCTTAATTTCTCTTTCATATTTCACATTTCTTTGTCAACTTGGAAGAATTCCTGGACTGATTCACTTTTAACGAATTCACCCTTTAGCTGTGGTTAGTCTGCTATTCAACCCACCTATTGAATGTTCAT
>NW_012099743.1:53879-55838 GCF_000951045.1 Mandrillus leucophaeus
TCAGTACATATTTATTGAATGGAAATGTACAGGCTTAGCTGATTGCGGTCATTATGAATTCACACAAGGTAATATAGATTTAAACCATGTTATTCACAGCATAACGAGGATAACTACATGTATTTTTAAAAAAAATTTGGCATTCTTGAGCTAATCCACAGAAGGCACCAAAGTCACAAGCTGCAGATATAGTCCACGGTAGAACTGAAACAATGACCCTCTTCCTAGCACTGTACCTTCATCAACGGGCTTCTCAGCTCTAGGTCTCCAGAGAGAACCCCTCACATACACACATCGTGTTATCTGTTTATCAGCTAAGCACAGTGCAGCCGAGACCCCTTGCACACAGAGACCAAGATGTGGAAGGAGGAAAGCCAGGCCAGACGGGGCCAGGGAAGCCACTGTCTGTCATCTCAACTTTGTGCTTCCTGGCAGGAGCAGGAGAAGGTGAGGATCTCAGCCACCTCTGCTGTGGGCGACATGCTGCAGCAATGAAAAAAATATAAGCCTGGAACCATTACCCAGAAACAAATTTTCACATTTCTGGTCCTGATGCTGCTGAGCCTGCCGAACAATAAGACCAAAGTGCTCCAGGCATGCTGGCTGTCTCTCTGGCTGCCCCTAGGGCCAGTTCATATCCCCTTTTGTGGTAGCAGAGCCCCTTCCCTATGGCTTCTTTCTATGAGCCCAGACTTGGCCCTATGCTGTGCGTCCACCTCTTTGGCATTGTCCTCCGGGTGGCTCTGAGCACATTTGTGCTCTTCATGATAGAGGAGCTTCCACTGAGCCCCCTGGCTGGAGCATCACAGGAAGGGGTTTGGGCCTCCCTCTCTCCATCCCATATGCCTGTGGAAGGGCCCCGGCAGCATGGGCTGATGTAATCATCTGGTCCTCACTCATCCAGCCATTGCTGCACACCACGTGGGCTCAGTAACCACATGCAAGTCCTGGAGGAAATCCGCAAGTACCTGGTGAGTGAGGGTCTCAGGGGAGGCTGGGCACAGTCCTCATGCTGGGCCCTCAGCAGCAAGCTCCTTGGAGACAGAGGGGTGGGCTGGGATCATGCTGGGGCCTCAGCAGCCGGCTCCGTGGACACAGAGGGGTGGGCTGGGATCATTCTGGGGCTTAAGCAGCGGGCTCCATGGGCACAGAGGGGTGGGCTGGCAGAGACAGGTTCCTGGGCTCCTTGTTCCTCACTCCTTCATATGTGCCCACTCTGAGAACCCACAGCTGGAGTGCCAGTTCCTGGTTCTCTGTATTTGACTTTTCGGGCATCCTGATCACTGCCTCAAAGGCGGGGGAGGTCATGCCAGGTCACTGGATGGCGACTGGACAGAGTCCCTCTGGTTGGAGGGGTAGAGAGAGATGTGGGCAGGAGCATCAGGCCTCTGGTCAGTAGGCATGGGGCAAAGGGCCTGTGCCTCCTGCAAATTTAACAATAGTCCAGGGCTCAGGAATCCCAGTTGAAAAGCAAACATTTAAGGGCTAAGCAAGTAGGTTAAGGGCTCACATGAGTCATTCTAATACCATGAATCCCTCCCATAGGTGGATCACTTCACAAAGCAGTTTTCTGTTCATTACCCACACGCGCCAAGCCATCCTGTAAGGGAGGTCGGGCGGATTTACCTTCCACTCTAGGCAGGAGAAAGTGAAGCCAGTAGGCGCCAGGTCCGACATTCAAACCCAAGGCTCAGCCCCACGGAGTTGTTTTCTCTCACATCCTGTGGGATCCCAGAAGCAATAAACTTCCTGCTGCAGAGGGGCGGGGTCTGAGTCTGCGGGGTCCAGCAGTCGGAGCTGCCTGAAGGTGCACTGCTGCTGCTGGGGACGGCGGAGAGGAGAGGCCGTGGCTGCCAAGAGATCTTCAGCAGGGCTCCAGTGGCTCCTCTCCTGGTCAGCACCGCCCCTCTTTGGCTCCACAGGTCCACACAGGCCAAACTTAGCTTGTAGGGCAGTTAC
>NW_012099743.1:64533-65699 GCF_000951045.1 Mandrillus leucophaeus
CATATTTTTGTAGAGATGGGAACTCACCATGTTGCCCAGTCTGGTCTTGAACTCCTGGGCTCCAGCAATCCCGTGCCTCTGCCTCCAAAAGTGCTGGGATAATAGGCGTGAGCCACTGTGCCCGGCTGGATGCTGGGTGTTTTGTTTCTCGAATGTTTCCTTTCATCTGTAGTGCTGGTTTTCCTAAATGTATACTGATCCTTGGTAGTGATTTCTGGCATTTCTATGCTGGAGTTTCTTGGCTGGCCCTGTGTGAAAGCAACACCCATGACTGCAGCCTGTTTCAGTAATGGCTGGGGAGCATCCAGAGATCTGTGGACAGCTGAATGTGACACTATCCAGTGTTCTCACCCTGGGGCTCCTGCCCCTCCAGGGTGTTGTCAGACACCCAGGGAACCGCCCCGTGTCTTTGGTCTTGACGCCATGCTCTCTGCTTCACTGGGGTGCTACCTGCCCCTGCTGCTTGCCACTTGCTAAGGGGGCTATTGGGAGGGCGGGATGGAGGCAAATGAAACTGTGCGGCTGAACTGCCGCCCCACACAATCATCCAGGGTTGCCCAGAGTCATCTTCTGCTTCCTGTGTTCACAACCCCTGAGCTTAGTGCATTCCAGAGCCCCTTCCACCTCCAGCAGCAGGTTCTTCCTGCCCTCACTGTGGGCTACGCTTTCTGCTTCAGTTCCAAATCTGCCTGCTGTTCGTCTTTCAGGGATACTCCAGTCCTCAGAGGGTGGGACATGGGGAGCGGCTAATATTTCAGGTTCATTATGAATTTTAAGAATATCTCTCAACTATGTTTCCCAGGGCTGTGGGGCAGGAAGGGTGACCGAATGAATGTTCACTCACCCATCCTGAGCTCGTCTGCATGGGGTTCTTTTCCTGGTCTTCACAGTGCCGACCCTGAGCCATCTCCCTGTTTAGCCATTGTGCTACAATGTGGGCCTCTCACTTGTGAAAGTGTCTGCTCCCGTGGTCAGGGGTTCTCTGTCTTTTCCCACCATGTCTCTGTGGTTTGTACTGGGCCTGGCTCATGGTAGGTGCTCAGTACATATTTATTGAATGGAAATGTACAGGCTTAGCTGATTGCGGTCATTATGAATTCACACAAGGTAATATAGATTTAAACCATGTTATTCACAGCATAACGAGGATAACTACATGTATTTTT
>NW_012099743.1:70689-71603 GCF_000951045.1 Mandrillus leucophaeus
CCTCTTTTCTCTTCTGTCTGTTCCATTTTTGGAACTTGTTTGGATTTATTCTCTATGTTTCTTAATTTCTCTTTCATATTTCACATTTCTTTGTCAACTTGGAAGAATTCCTGGACTGATTCACTTTTAACGAATTCACCCTTTAGCTGTGGTTAGTCTGCTATTCAACCCACCTATTGAATGTTCATTTAACTTTTTGTTTTTCTAATGAAGCAGGTGCTCTATATTTTTCTCTTCTGGTTAACTGTGTGGTATCTTGATAGTTATTTCATTATTCTGTGGATACTGCCTGACCACTGCCTGTATTGCTTTACATATATATGTATATATACACACACATATATATGTGTGTGTATATATATATAACTTTAAAGTTTGAATTTCTAAGCACTTTAGAAACTGAACTCAATATCTTTAAAAAAAGTTTCTGGAGATTCAATTACGCTTTTTCTAAAGTTTTGTTCAGAGTGTGTTACTAACTCCATTCTTGGATGCTTTTTTTTTTTTTTTTTGTCTTGAGATAGGGTCTGGCTCTGTCACTCACGCTGGACTGCAGTGGCAGGATCATGACTCATGGTGGCCTTGACCTTCCAGACTCGTGATCCTCCCACTTTAGCCTCCCAAGTTGCTGGTACTACAGGCACATGCCACCATGCCTGGCTAATTTTGCATATTTTTGTAGAGATGGGAACTCACCATGTTGCCCAGTCTGGTCTTGAACTCCTGGGCTCCAGCAATCCCGTGCCTCTGCCTCCAAAAGTGCTGGGATAATAGGCGTGAGCCACTGTGCCCGGCTGGATGCTGGGTGTTTTGTTTCTCGAATGTTTCCTTTCATCTGTAGTGCTGGTTTTCCTAAATGTATACCGATCCTTGGTAGTGATTTCTAGCATTTCTATGCTAGAGTTTCTTGGCTG
>NW_012099743.1:79358-91779 GCF_000951045.1 Mandrillus leucophaeus
GACCTCGTGATCCGCCCGTCTCGGCCTCTCAAAGTGCTGGGATTACAGGCTTGAGCCACCGTGCCCGGCCAGCTGCAGTGAATTTTATAGGTAAAGTGGCTGCTCCTGTGACTCCTTCCTCCCCTCTTTAGCTGGGGAGCTCTTATTGGCCTTCCGCTAAGCGCCAAGCCTGACCATGGAGTGATGGAGCAGGTCTCCTCCCATCCCTGCCTCACCCTGATGGGAGAGGCTGACCTGTGAACAGGCCTCAAGTTCTGCTTTAGTAAGGCTCACGGGAGGGAGAGCCAGTGATTCTCCTTTACTCCAGCTCTGTGGGGTCTCCCCACACCGATCCACATGGGGGTCAGCTCTGTGGGGAGGAGAACAGTGTACAGCTGAAATGGGAGAGACTATTAATCCACTGGGACCCCGTGCATTTTCCAAAAAGTTTTGTTCTGAATTACAATAATACTATGTGTTAATGCTTAGAAAAAAAAAAAGATTGGCAAAAAGGTAGATAAATCCCCCATTCTACTATTTGGATGGAAGCAGAGCTAACATTCTGGAGTCTTTTCCTAAAACAATGATACACATGCACACATGGCCAAACACTTTTAAACACCGCAGGTTTTGTATACTGATTTTTCTCCATGCTGTATCACGAACACAAACCATTGTATATTCTCCAGCATTAATTTTAATGACTATAAAATATGAACTCTTGAGGTGGGAAGCCCTCAACATACGGGGACATTGTCCACTAAAGCTCAAAGTGAGCTCTGGGCATGTGACAGGGGCATCACCAGTGTGTGGTGCACGCTGTGTTTTATAAATTACCGCAAGGAGCATCTGGGGCTCTGCCAAGTGAATGTGTCTGAGAATGGCTGCCTCGTGGTGCCTCTTCACCGACGTCACAGACTGGAGGCCACAAGAACACCTTCTATGGAGACTTCCAGGTATGTGACCAACAGCAGGGTCCCAGAACTGGAATAGCAATTTCTTTAGTTGTAGAAAGATTACCAAAAAATATTTTGTTTCTCTGGTTTTATTAGAAGTAATTTTAAACATAAAATGTTTTCCAATTAAATACTTTAAATTGTATCATTGTGGGCATTTCTAAAAATATTACTAAGAAAAATGTAGGAAAATACTTTTTGGCAGCTCACTTTATGAGTTCAGAGCAACTCATGTCAGCTCCTAGTGCAATACATCTTACTTTAAAATGATTCTAGTTAATAAACTGGCAAGTTCAGAATCAAATACCAAGAAAGTCCTAAATAAAAGTCTACCAACATTTGAAATGCTAATAGACTATGGTACTTTTTAATTGCTGAAAAAAATTTTTTTTGGGAGGTTATGTGCTTCTTTTTTAAACATTTTTTATTTTACTTTAAGTTCTGGGATACATGTGCAGAATGTAGAGGTTGGTTACATAGGTATACACGTGCCATGATGGTTTGCTGCACCCATCAACCCGTCATCTAGGCTTTAAGCTCCTCATGCATTAGGTATTTGTCCTAACGCTCTCCCTCCCCTTTCCCCCGACCCCCCGACAGGCCCCGGTGTGTGAACTTCCCCTCCCTGTGTCCATGTGTTCTCACCGTTCAGCTCCCACTTATGAGTGAGAACATGCGGTGTTTAGTTTTCTGTTCCCGTATTAGTTTGCTGAGGATGATGGTTGCCAGCTTCATCCATGTCCCTGCAAAGGACATGAACTCATTTTTTTTATGGCTGCTCAGTATTCCATGGTGTATATGTGCCACATTTTCTTTATCCAGTCTATCATTGATGGGCATTTGGGTTGGCTATTGTGGATAGTGCTGTAATAAACATACGTGCGCATGTGTCTTTATAGTAGGATGATTTATAATCCTTTGGGTGTATACCTAGTAATGGGATTGCTGGGTCAAGTGGTATTACTGGTTCTAGATCCTTGAGTAATTGCCACACTGTCTTCCACAATGGTTGAACTAATTTACACTCCCACCAACAGTGTAAAAGAGCTCCTATTTCTCTGCATCCTTGCCAGCATCTGTTGTTTCCAGACTTTTTAATGACCGCCATTCTAACTGGCGTGAGATGGTATCTCATTGTGGTTTTGATTTGCATTTCTCTAATGACCAGTGATAATGAGCTTTTTTTTCATATGTTTGTTGGCTGCATAGATGTTTTCTTTTGAGAAGTCTCTATTAATATCCTTCACCTACTTTTTGATGGGGTTGTTTGTTTTTTTCCTGTAAATTTGTTTAAGTTCCTTGTAGATTCTGGATATTAGACCTTTGTCAGATGGATAGATTGCAAAAATTTTAAATAGTTGGAATGGTTTCAGAAACAAGGAGGACAAAACACAAAAATTAATGTATTCACATGTGCATATTTGTCATACATTTAAACTTTTAAATTGAAGAATTATGTTTCAAAAATGCCACATCATAAACCATTTTCACAAAGTCAGGTTTTGTAGTGCTCTGCAAATAGTGGTCTTTGATAAGGGAAAGCATCAATTTAGCCTTTGTCCTGTAGTTTATCTTTTCTCTTTTTAAGTAAAAAGTATTGAAACTTCTGTTTTCAGAAGCCTAATAAGCACAAGTCATATTCAATTGCCTGGAAAATACTCTGCACTTGATGTGTTTGGTTCTCATAATGAAAAGATCCATCAGTTCATAACAAATCTGTCAGAGCTGAGTCTTTGGAAAGATACCCCTGTTGCCAAAATACACTACCATCCCCTCTGCTGAAATTACATAAATGGATTTAGTACTAAGATAGAATGTTCTAAAAGAAACAAGTCAACCAAGCTGTTCTTTAGTCCTGAAGAACTTAGATATTGGCAAAACATTCAAGACATTTTATAAAGCTCTGGCTTCTAGACATGTACATGCATGACGGGTCACACTAAGGGTCTTTCCAGACAGTGGTTCTGTATTGGGTTTAATCTTCACTGTATTTGGAAGAAGTCTAATGCTGTTGTAAACCCTCATTACAAGTGGGATAACTTCAGGTCTTAAACTGACCAGTTCTGTTCTACTGTGTTCTTATGAATGAAACATGTTGAAATACAAAGAAAGAAACTCATCAAAATGCACTTGCTAAATAGAAAATGACACTTTACGAGTAACAATTCTCTTGTTTTTCTTGGAAGAAGAGTCATTTTTATCTCCAAGTGCAAAGACTCATCGTCTCAAATTCAACTTTTAAAGTCATTGCAAAAATGAAGGCCAACAGCAAAGTTAGGGGAACAGGCCACAAGACTGCCTTCATTTCTAACACAAACTGCATATCTGGGGGGTTCCCAAAACCATCTTCAGGTTCAATAATTTGCTAGAAAGACACAGAACTCACTGAAAGCTGTTGTAGTTGTGGCTATGGTTTATTACAGTGAATGGCTAGACTAAAATCAGCCAAGGGAAGAAGAGTACAAGGCAGAGGCCGGGAAGAGTACTAAATGCAGTTCCCACTGTCCCCTCCCCATGGAATGAGGGTGACATTACTTTCCCAGCATCAATGTGTGACAGTACACGTGGAGTAGTGCCAACCTGGGAGGTCACTGGAACGTTGAGTCCAGGGTGTGTACTGGGTCTCCACCGCACAGGTGTGACTGATGGTCAGCCTGGCTGATCTCAGCTTACAGACTCCTGCCCTCCCAAAGTTGACCAATACCACATGGTCCAAAGCCCCCACTCCATGTCACATCGTTGCCACCTGGGGAGACCAGGTCTCACTCTAAGACTATCCAGTGTGGCAGCCTCATCCTAAACCACATTTAGACCACCCATTGTGAGCCCAGGACCCCAGGTAAATGAAGCCAATCCTAACAGGTGTAACAGGAGATCATCTCCCAGAAGCTGAGACAAGTCAGAGCTGCTTAGGACAAAGTTCAATTCTTTACTACACAGTAATAGAATTGTTTGTGTGATTGTTACAGTTGTGTGCTTTATATTTCAAGGACTGTGCTTGGCTCTTGTGAAATATGGTTGAGGCCTTTCAAGCCTTTAAAACTAACAACTATAGGTTTCGCATATTTTGAAATAAAAGTTGTGACTTTCCATCAATGACAGACTGGATTAAGAAAATGTGGCACATATACACCATGGAATACTATGCAACCATAAAAAAGGATGAGTTCATGTCCTTTGTAGGGACATGGATGCAGCTGGAAACCATCAATCTCAGCAAACTATCGCAAGAACAGAAAACCATACACTGCATGTTCTCACTTATAGGTGGGAATTGAACAATGGAGAACACTTGGACACAGGAAGGGGAACATCACACACCGGGGCCTGTTATGGGGTGGGGAGAGTGGGGAGGGATAGCATTAGGAGATATACCTAATGTAAATGACTAGTTAATGGGTGCAGCACACCAACATGGCACATGTATACATAAGTAACAAATCTTCACGTTGTGCACATGTACCCTAGAATATAAAGTATAATTAAAAAAATCTTAAAAAAAAGGTTGTGACTTATTTCTTATTTCAGTGATAGCAAACAAAAATAAAGCTAATCTTAAGTTTTGCTTGGAAAATAAAATGAGTGAAAAGACAAGAAGGAAGAGAAAGAGGCAGATCATTTCTGGGTCACTACAATTATCTTGCATTTTAACATCATCAGTTCCAGTAGATTGTATCTTTTTCTTTAAAATGGAGAAATGCCACATATTTGAAGAGATTAAAGAGATACAATAACTATATGCAACATGGGATCTTGAATTGGATCCTGGAACAGAAAATGAACACTAGGGACAAAGTTAGTGAAATGCAAATAAGGTCAGTAGTTTATTATGAAGTATAACTATTGTGCGATATGCCAATGTTATCCTCTTGATTTTGATGATTATGTTATTATTCTCTGTGTTGCTCATATTAGGAAAAGTTGAGTGAAAGATATGTGTGAACCCAACCCTCTGCATTGCTTTTGCAACTTTTCTGTAAGTCTGAAATCATTTTAAAATAAAAAGTTTTAAAATGTAAAATTATCTATCTCTGCATATTCAAGGATTCTCTAAGACACTTGTTTTAACCTTTTTGGAGATTAACCAGCTCTTTGATGAAAAGTTTGTACCATCTGTCCCAAAGAGCCTCAAGTCGACTGCTCTAGTTTGAATGTCCCCCAAAGCTCATGTTGGAATTTGATCCCCAGTGTCACAAGTGGGGCCTAGTGAGAGATGTCTGGGTAATAAGGGTGGGTCCCTTGTGAACAGATGAATGCCCTCCCTGTGAAGGAGGGGAGTGAATGAGGTCTCACTCTGTAAGTTCCCCCAAGAGCTGGTTGTTAAGAAGAGCCTGGCACTCATTCCTTTTCTCTTGCTTCCTCTCTCATCATGTTACCTGCACACACTGGCCCCCCTCTCACCTTCTGCCATGAGTGGAAGCAGCCTGAGTCCTCACCAGAAGCAGATGCGGGTACCATGCTTTTTGTGCAGCCTGCAGAAACATGAGCCCAAACCTTTCTTTATAAATCACCCAGCCTCAGGTGCTCCTTTATAGCGGTATAAACAGAGTAAGACAGCTCTCAAAAGTCGTCCGGAGTCTTTCTCCCATTTCCCCACCAGGTTGTTTTTCTTTTCTTGTTGACTTTGTGTTGGAGTCATCATACCAGGGGCAGAAGAGCCAACTTCATGAGAACCAACCGCAACCATCTGTTCCCAAGTCCCTACTTGGTGACCTCACGTTGGTGGCTTGAAATTGGCCACATGAAAGTCCTTATATCTTGGAAATAAGCAAATGCTAAAAATTAGGACTTTTTTTGGGTTTTGAGAGCCATTATTAAACATTTTCCAGCCCATTGCTATTTATAGAAGTTCTTTATGTATCCAAGTTCCAGTCACCTGTTAATTACATGTGCTGCAAACATTTTATCCCATATGGTGGCTTATAAAAATGTTCCTTTGAGGTAACTTCTGATTAGCAGAAATTCTACACTTTGATATGGTTATATTTTTAAATTGTTTTCCTGTATGGTTAGTATGTTTTGTGTCTTCTTAAAGGATTTTTTCTACCCTAAGGATATTAAGATATCCTAGTATATTTAATTATGAAAGCTTTGGAATTTTGTCTTTTATATTTAGGTCTCTAACACACCTGAAATTGATTTTTGTAGATTGTGATATAGTGGTCCAATTTCTTTTCTTTTCTTCTTGAAAGCTTAAATCTCCTATATATCTTCAGAGACACAGAAGAATGCATTTTATCCCATATATTGATAGCCATGCCAAATTGGGTGAGATAAGGCAAATAATCCAAAAACTGGTTAAAAAATCAACTGTAGTGAGGAGACATCCAGAAATTTAATTATCTTACGTCTGTCATTTGGTTGAATTGTCCCAAGACACGTATCTGCATAGTTGCCAATTATGGCAGATTAACTGCAGAAATGAGCCCCATTTTTAATGCATCCTTGTCAACACTCACTTAGGTAGGGCCCTCCCAAAATGATGCTGTGCTTGGTGCCATAACTTGTTTTGGCCAATGGGACAGGAGCAGAGGCTGGGAAAAGCCTAAGTTCATTTTTACTTGTTTCCTGGACCTCCATCACTACCATGAGAACAGGTCCAACTTAGCCAGCTGGAGGGATGTGAGGGACATGTGGAGGAGAGCTGAAGCCATCCAAGAGGAGCCAGGCTCAGCCAACCCATCTGCTGATCACCCATGAGCCAGTCATGATTGGCCACATCCAGCCCAGAGCAGCAGAACTGCCCTACCTCCCTGCAGACTACTGAGAAATAATAAAAGGTTACTGTTTTAAGCCCCTAAGTTCTGAAGTGGTTTGCTACAGAATAATATCTAACTAATACACCAGTTATCTGAGAGTACTCCAGACCCTTGATGTCCTCAGTGGCACTATTTTATTTATTCAGGCTTTAATATTTATTGAGTATCTTCTATGTGTGATTCCTTAAGAGTACTCCTTGAAAACTTTGGTCAAATTTCCCCTTTTGTTTTAACAGGAAGGTCAGGGTTAATGAAAATTTTCCTTTTAAATTTTAAGGCCATTTAAAACTATGAATGTTGTACTGGGTAGTAGTACATTGGTATTCTTCTTTGGTACTAAAATGTTTTGTTTTTATCACCTGTTATTTTACTCCTAAGTTACTCTTTGATGCAAAAGTTATCCATGAAATTGTATCATGCAGTCTGGCTACCTTAATATCAGCTGGGGAAAAATGGTGCTGGGTTCTGCATCCTCCTGGGGTCTCCTTGTTCTCTTTCCTTTGGCAGTAGGATCAGCTCCCTGCTCTCTCCTTCTCTCTCTGCACTGCCCCCTGCGTGGCTCAGTTCCTCTCCGGGAAAGAGATGGAAGATCCTTATGGTACTACAACCCAGTATTTTAGAATCTTTCCAATATTATGAAAGACTTACTTTCTGGACTAGGATTTACCCGAATTATTTTAAATAATATCAGGTGAAAGGTTTAGACCACTAAGAGGCAAAGACAGTTGTAGAATCTTTTTTGTGCCTGTGCAATTAATAATAATTATAAATATAACAGTTAGCATTTATGTGTGCTCACTGTGTGCCAAGCACTCTTATAAGCATTATAGATATTATTGATTCATATTAATTTTCAAAACAATCCTGGAACATGACTATTCTTATAACTATTTTACACATGGGGCAACTGAAGCCTACAACACTTAGCGAACTTGACCAAGACTACACGAGACTGTAATAGGGATTCAACCACCTAGCCTCAGATTCTCCATTTTTTTTTTTTTTTTTGACACAGAGTCTCACTCTGTCACCCAAGCTGGAGTTCAATGATGGGATCTCGGCTTACTGCAACCTCCGTCCCCTGGATTCGAGCAATTCTCCTGCCTCAGCCTCCCCAGTAGCTGGGATTACAAGCATGAGCTACCACTCCCTGCTAATTTTTGTATTTTTAGTAGAGATGGGGTTTCGCCATGTTGGCCAGCCTCGTCTCGAATTTCTGACCTCAAGTGATCTGCCTGCCTGGGCCTCCCAAAGTGCTGGGATTACAGGCTTGAGCCACCACGCCTGGCCGAGAGTTTGCATTTTTTAACCAAGATAGCGGGGAGCTGTGCTCAGGCATCACCTACACTGTTTACAGCCCTCTGAGGAGTGTAAACACTTGCTTCAAACCCCAAGCAGCCTGGAACCCCTGAGTTGGCAGGACACACTTGGCTTCAGACCTCACCAGGTAACAGTTTGTCCTGCTTGCCCTCTCTGTCTCACCCTCAGCCATTTGAGAATATTTTGCAGATTTCACAACCATTTGCCAACATTTTAGCCTGTCTCCTAAAACAAAGACACTCTCTTATATAACCATAATATAATTTTCTAATTTAACATTGATTTTTTGACATCGTTGAAGCAAGCTACGGTTTTGTAAAATGTGTATTATTTGAGTTTGCTGTTCCTTCATGACCAGATTTGGGTTGGGCATTTCTGGCAGGAATGGTGGTGTATCTTCCGCAGGGCATCATCACGGTGCTGGTTTGTCCTGTTACTCTTGTAATCAACCTTTTGAGCCAGTTTCAAGGGAGTGTATCTAAGATTTTTCCATTATAAAGGTATGTTTTTCCTTTTTAAAATTAAAAAGCAATTCATATAAAAAACCTATTCCTCAGTTAACTTCCATCTAATGGTTTGTTCGTTCATTGATGTTTTTGCCTGAATCACTTGTTACAATGGTGGCTATAAAATGTGGTTTTCTAAGTCAACACCACTCCTTATAAGGAAAAATGTTCATTCATTCATTTTGTTACTTATACTAACTCTGTGACAGCATGTGTTCTATTGTATCCGCTGTGTTGTAATCCTATCATTGCACATTTTCATGCCTAGATTATACGGAATTTAGCCAGTGGGGGCCTCTTCAAGCTGGATTCTGTGTGTTTTCTTTCACCCTGATCAGTTTTCAGGCATTTCTGCGGTTTCTGGCAAAACAAAATATTCTAGGCCCATAGTGTATGTATTAGACAGGGTTCTCTGGAGAAACAGAACCAACAGGTCATATATATGTATACATATAAAATAATCAAGACAGATCATAATTAAACTTGCTAAAGCTAAAGACAAAGAAAACAGCCAGAAAGAAATGACACCTTACCTATAAATGTTATTTAAATGATGGTGGATTTCTCATTTGAAACTGTGGGTGATATGATCTCTTATAAAATATTTATTTATCTTATCATTATGAGAAGTTCAGAAGGAATTGATATGACCTTTTTCAGGCACTAAGAGAAAGAACTATCAACTCTAATTCTAAGTCTGGTGAAACTATCCTTCAAAATGAAGGGGAAATAAAGACATTGCTAGATGAAGGAAAGTTAAAAGAATCTGTCATCTCCAGACTTGTTCTTAAAAATGGTCTAAAGGAGGATGTTTAGCAAGCAGGAAATTATAAAAGAAGGAATCATGGAGCATCAGAAAGAAAGAAAGAAAAGAACAAGAGAGAGAGAAAGAAAGAAAGAACCACAAAGAAAGTAGGTATATGGGTACAAAGGGTAGGACATCCTTTTTCTCACAAAGTTTATAAAAATATTTGGAGGTCAAAGCCAAAATTATAACATTATCTGATGCTCAAGACAATAATACATAAAATCATGGATGATAAAGAGAACTAAATGGAAGAAAGATTTCTACATTTCACTTAAAATAGCAAAACATTGATACCACCAGACTGCAATAAGTTAAATATGTACGCTTGAAATATCCAGTGCAATCAAAATAAAAAACTATGTAAAGAAACACACTCAAAAAGATTATCGATAAAGCAGAATGAAATGCTGAAGTTTACTCAAGTAACACAAAGCAGGACAAGAACAGAGAAACCAGAATGAAAACACAAGGAAACAAGCAGAAAACAAATGACAAAATGGGAGGCTTAAGCTTGAACATGTTGATGATTACCTTAAATGTAAATGCTTTAAATACACAAACACAAAGAGAGAGATGGGAGGAGTAGATTAAAGCACACACAGAGACACACACACTCACACCTCAACTATATATTGAGTACAAGAAGCTCATTTCAGATTCAGTAACCTAGGTAGGTTGAAAGTAAAAGGATGAAAAAAATTACCATGAAAAATTAATTTAAATAAAGTAGTTAGGAGTGGCTACATTTTCCAATAAAATAGACTTCAGAGCAAAGAGACTTAGTAGAGACAAAAACCAACATTACATAGTGATGAAAGACTCAATCCACCAGAAAGTCATAACAATTCGAAATGTGTGTGCATCAAAAACAGTGCTCCAAAAAATATGAAGCAAAAACTGATAGGGGTGAAAGAAGACATAGATATATCCACAATTATGGTTGGAGACTCCAACACCTCCCTCTCAGCAACCATTAGAAATACTAGACAGAATGTTAACAAGGATATAGTAGACCTGAACAGCGCTGGCAATCAACAAGACCTGGCTGATCTCTGCAGAATGTTCCACCCAACAGCAGCATACACATGGTTTACAAGTGTCCATGAAACAGGTCAACAAAATATAAAATCTCCAGGGTCATAAAACAAACCACAACTAAATGAAGTAATAGATATCATGTAGATTGTCTTCTCTAACCAGAAGGTAATCAAACCTGACATCAATAACATAAAGACAACAGGAAAATCTCTAAATGTGTGCAAATCAACCAACCCAATTATAAATAACCCATGGGTCAAAGAAGTCTCAAAGTAAAATTAGAACATACATAGAACTTAATGAAAGTGGAAACATAACTTACCATAATATGTGAGATGCAGCTAAAGCAATGCTGAAAAGGAAACTTATGACACTAAATGCTTACATTCGAAATGAGGAAAAGTCTCAAATCAGTAATATAAGAAACTAGAAAAAAAAAACAACAACAATGAAATAAACCCCAATCAAAGAGAAGGAAAGAAATAAAGATAAGAGCAGCAATCAATGAAATTGAAAATGAAAGCAATAGAGGACACTAATAAATTTAAAATCTGGTTCTTCAAAAAACATCAGTAAAATTGATAATCTTCCAGCAAGACCTCTATGGATAAAAAGACAAACACACATCACCAATAAAAGGAATGAAACAGTAAAATTACAAAAAATCCGGCAGCTATTAAAAAAGATACTAAAAGAGTACTATGTCCAATTTTCTGCTCATAAACTCAACAATTTGGAATAAATGAACCAAGGACAATCTCAAAGTAAAGTTTAAGAATGCATAGAACAGAATGAAAGTGAACATACAACTTATCAAAATATGTGGGATGCACCGGAAGCAGTGCTGAAAGGGACATGCACAGAGCTGAATGCACCCCTCAGAAATGGGGAATCATGTCCCAAATGAGGACAGATCCCATGAAAAGCAAATACAACCAAAGGTTTGACAAGGATTTGGATTTTGTCAAATGCTTTTACTGCATAAATCGATGTGATCATGTGAGTTTTCTTCTTTAGATGTTGGTAAATTACAACTATTAACAAAATCCTACAACCCTTAACAAAACTGAAATTGAAATTCGTAATGTAAAATCTCTTGAACAAGAATCCTCATGCCCAGTTAGTCTCATGGGGAAATTCTTCTAAGCAGTTAAAGAAGGAATAACTCCAATTTTAAACAATCTCTTCCAAAAAATAGAAGAGGAAACACTTCCCATCTCATTTTATGAGGGACAGTATTAGTATATAAAGTCAAACATAGCCACTATACTAAAAGGAAACCACAGGTGAATATCTCTTATAAACTTTGACATGAATATCCTCTACTGATTATTAGCAAATCACTTCCAACAACATTACCCAGTGGGATTTATTCCGGATATGTAACATAATCAAGCATACCAACAATCTAAAGAAGAAAACTCACATGATCCCATCAATTGATGCAGGAAAAAAATTTGACAAAATCCAATACCATTCTCAACAATTTTTTAACTCTAAGAATGTTAGAAATACAAAGGAACTGCATCAACTTCGTAAAGAGCATCTTAAAGGCATACAGCTAAGATCATACTTCAGAGTGAAAGACCATTTCCCCCCTAATATTAGGAACAAGGTAGAGATGTCCACTCTTAGCAACCTTATTTACATAGCACTGGACGTTCTAGCCACTGTGATAAGAAAAGAAAAAAAATTCAATTGAAAAGGAAGAAATAGCCAATCCCTGCGTGAAGATAATATGATTATCTACCTAGAAAATTCTAAAGAATCTCCAAAAAAAGAAAAAAAAGAAAATCCAGAACCAAGAAGTGAGTTCAACAATGTCTCAGGACGTAGATCAACACACAGAAAAAAATCAGTCACATAATTCATATACTAACAATGAACAAGTGGAAACCAAAAGTTAAAATTCTATACCATTTACAATCTCACCAAAGAAAATGAAATAATATAGACTTAAAATGTGTACAGGATCGGTATGCTGAAAATTACAAATGCTTATGAAGAAATCAAAGATGAAAACAAATGTGCTGTGTTCATGAATGGGAAAACTTC
>NW_012099743.1:91829-92305 GCF_000951045.1 Mandrillus leucophaeus
AAAAAAGGCTCAAATTATGCTTTTGGTAGTCTACTTTTTTGAATAAATTAATGCATTGGTCCTATTCAATATTGCATTTCAATATGATAGTAGAGTTAAGACATATGCTTTTTGCATGTGCCTGGGTGTTAAGTTTGTAAATACAACCAGCAAGAAAATCAGTCATTTCACAACAGATACAGGTGTAGAAAGGACTTTTCTGTTCTCTTTTCTGTCAGTGAAAAGGCTTCCAAGATTCTATTTATCTCTCAATCTTAGGTGAAGAGTACAATTTTATGAAGAGGGATCCTGGAGAAGTAAACTCTCTGGAAGAAAGTTATGATTTTGACAGTACCATGCACTATGCCAGGATCACCTTCTCAAGGTTGGAGTCTTGTGTTATATTTTGACTATTAATTCCTTTCCTCCATGTGGCTCTTCACAAAGCTATATCTGAGATTAGAAGTATAACCACTTTCAAATATTGTTGCCTCACT
>NW_012099743.1:92355-93086 GCF_000951045.1 Mandrillus leucophaeus
AAGGGAAAAATTGGTAAGTCGAACTTCTTTATAATTAAAAACCTCTGGCTCTATAATACAAGTGGAAATAAAACATTACATGAGACTAACAGTAATAAGGCATGTGGGGGATTGATCTGAGGTCATTGTATTCATTCAGAGAAAACTTTCTAATGTTCATTAATTCAGTCTTTTTAACCAGCAAGTTAAAATACAAAGACAAAGAACTAAAACTGTCATTATTTGTAGATGATGACGGTATATATAGAAAACCCAAAGGATAAGTTTTTAGAATTAATAAATAATTTTAGCAAAGTTACTGGATATAAGGCCAATATAGAAATAACAATTGCATTGTTGCACAGTTGGAACAAACATACATTTAAAAATTTAAAATGATACCATATGCAAAACCATCGAAAACAGAAATCAGATACCAAGGAATAAATCTAACAAAATGTGTGCTGGAGGTCTGCACGAAAACCACAATGCCTAAATGAACAAGATGTATCATGCTGTCAGATTAGAAAATTTAGTTTAGTAAAGATGTTAACTATCCCCACATTGATCTTAGATTCGATATAACCAATCACAGCCAAAATGTCAACAGGATTGTTAAAGGGACTTGAACTACCATGCCAAGCCATAAATATTATTAATCGAAAGGAATATGTTTTCTAAACTTATTTAAAAAGGTGTTTTGCTCTACCAGCCCAAGGCAAAAGTAGGGAACGGCAGATTCGGATTTATCC
>NW_012099743.1:93136-94066 GCF_000951045.1 Mandrillus leucophaeus
GCCTGTAATCCCAGCTACTTGGGAGGCTGAGGCAGGAGAATCACTTGAACCTGGGAGGCAGAGGTTGCAGTGAACCGAGATCACACCATTGCACTCCAGCCTGGGCAACAGAGTGAGACTCCAGTTAAAAAAAAAATTATTGCCAACAACAAGCATTTAAAAGTCATTTTAAAAACATATTTTTACATTTTCTACCAATTACATAAATTTAATGTGACAACTAAGATGGCATGAATTAAACATTTTTATATTCCTAAATCATTAAAAAGCCCAATTAAAAGGATTACCAAACCATTCAGCATGATAAGTTGGCTTCATTATTTATGAAAATTAGACATTTTTAAGTTAAATTAAATAGGTTATTCAGTTGTTCAGCTGGAATGTCACACTCTATGTGACCTGTGCTTTATACTGTGCATTTTTTATTGCTCAAATACCACTTGTGCTCAAAAACTGATATTATTAAAGGAATTGTCGAACATGTTAGAAAGACATTTTACTTCGTATAATTTAGAATTATATTTCACCATTCCTCAACCTTAAAATTCTTTTATTAATGACTGAATGCTATTTTTAAAGAATGCAACAATTTGGGTTTTTATTTACTTCATTCTAAAGACGAAGTCATCAAGCCAATAGTTCCCAGGCAATGAATTTGGAACTGAAACCATTAGACTCATCCCTTTTTCCATTTATGCCCAGTTTACATTCACATGTCCACTGGAACTCATTCTTTTGCCCACCTGTGTCCATTTCACAGTTCATTAACATCTATTTCTAAAGGCAAGGTCACAAAGAAGAGAAAATACTTCAAATGTGTTCCCCTGTTTTTATAAAAAATTCTTAGTAAAAAATAGAGAAAGATGAGTAAATGAGCCCTTAATACTTGGACACATTTTTAAATTATCCATTTTTACCAAACCAAACTGT
>NW_012099743.1:94116-95241 GCF_000951045.1 Mandrillus leucophaeus
ACCAGCCCAAGGCAAAAGTAGGGAACGGCAGATTCAGATTTATCCGATTACCCTCCATGACTTAAAGAGATTCGAGGCTTTTCTACACATGGTGAAAGTTTTTCTTGGGAGTTCAGGTTGACCTTATGATGGCCAAACTTTAAAAGTGGCACACAAATTAGACACAAAAATCCAAGAGCCATATATAAAAGAATGGCATCAAACCTAGATGACAATAGAAACTAAGATAATATTTAGACATGTTTAAGTCACATTTTTATAAATTAAACATTATCCTGTTGTTCCATGACTAATATTTGTCTAAGCATATATTTAGTGTTTTGTTTGAGAGTTTAGAGTTAATCTGTCTCCAAGACCTTTAATTAGTCAGGGATCAAAACACCACATTTTTTGTTCCTTCACAGGACAAACAAATAATAATAATAGCTCCATGAATAAGGCAATGAGAAGTCTATTTTTCCTTTCCATTGTGAAACCCGATCCTATTGCACCAAACCCCATATTGGTGCAATTATGCCAAAAAGACTGATTTAGATGAAATAAATTGACCACATTGCTTTGCTGTCTCCTACATTTTGACTTGTAAAGTATTTTATTCTGTGAATAAAACAGCAAGAATGACTCAATGTGGGTAATTATACAATCATCGGGTATTTCAATTTCATCATTATTGCTTTAAGGTAGCAAGTATGTCAGGTTAAATCTCTCCAAAATTGGCCACTTTTGTGTTTTTCTGGCATCTAATACTTTTTTGTGTATGCAATAACTGAGTATGTAATAAGTATCTATATATGTATTAAAACATGTTATTTGGAAAAGAAAAACTACCTGGGGGCAAAAACACAGTTTACTGGCTTATCTCTCCAAAGCAGTTACCTCTTTAATCTTTCCATTACTGATTTATTAGACTGAATTAATTGCTCTCAATAGATTTATAATTTGTAAATCTATTAATTTATAAATAGTTTATAAATCTATTGATTTACAAATAAATAGATAAATCTATAAATCTATTGATTGATTTATAAATAATGAGAACAAATTAATTCATTTAACTGGTATAGTATGGGTTAAAATTACAGCCTATAGAAACAATTTGAAAATGAAAAAAAGGGTGGGAGAAAA
>NW_012099743.1:95291-99461 GCF_000951045.1 Mandrillus leucophaeus
AAAAATTCTTAGTAAAAAATAGAGAAAGATGAGTAAATGAGCCCTTAATACTTGGACACATTTTTAAATTATCCATTTTTACCAAACCAAACTGTATTATTAAAAAAAACAGGGTAACTGTATTTTAAAAATATTCTCTTCAAAAGTGTATTATAAATATATATGCACATATGTATTTATTTGTTCAATTATATTAACTATCCAAATGCTTATTGTTTCTGTTTTTTAGAAGGACACAGTTTATTCAACAGAAGGCATAAAAATTAGAATTCTCTCTCCCAGAATATGACTTAATTCCTCTGTTTTTCAGCTGTTCACCAATAAAACAATACTGGGGCTATTCTTTTTTTTTTTTTTTTTTTTTTTTTTTGGTGAGACGGAGTCTCGTTTTGTCACCACGCTGAGTGCAGTAGCACAATCTCGGCTCACTGCAATGTCCGCCTCCCAGGTTCCAGCAATTCTCCTGCCTCAGCCTCCCGAGTAGCTGGGACTACAGACTCGTGCCACCACACCCAGCTAATTTTTGTATTTCTAGTAGAGATGGGGTTTCACCACGTTGGTCAGGATAATCTCTATCTCTTGATATTGTGATTTGCCTGCCTTAGCCTCTCTAATGCTGGGATTACAGGCGTGAGCCACTGCGTCCGGCCAGGACTATTCTTAACATAGAATAACTCTAGCACATTAGCCATCTCCACAGGGCATTGAAGGATAACTGAAGTCCAGGGCCAAGAACACTCAGGGAAGTCAGGTGCCTAAAAGTACTAAGGGGCTTTTAAAAATCTAAAACCAAGTATACTTCAGTATCTTAATGTTTGCAAATAACTACAAAATAGCGTTAGAAAAAATGAGCTCACACACACACACACACACACACACACACACACATAACCCATCATAATAAATAAATATTGAAATCTATTATTTACACTCAAATACTTTTACGTTTTCTTCTGTTAGACTACTTTAAGACTGGAATGTTTTTAGTCAAATATTCACGAGTGTCAAATCCTTCATTTCTCCCTAGTCTGAAAGGAGAGCTTTCAGAGATGTGATTCTTCTCGGATGTCTCCTGAAGTTTTGATTTGCAGTAAAAGCAAACAGGAACCATCCACCAAGTTAGGAAACAGCTACGTCCTTATGAGTTTATCTGTGACCCTGGTATCAGCAGTCATCTTCCAAATCTGAGACACTAAATCAGCTGTCTTGACTGTTCTTTTGCCACTTGTCAATAAGTCCTTCTCAAATTCTTCAGTAATTTTGCCTTTAAAAATATTTTTCAAGAGCCCAGAATCATTCAGAAGTTCTTCCATGTCCTCATCTTTGTATCAGAACACGCTTCCCTTTTCGTTATCTCATTCATGTTTTTCTTTTTCTTTTTTGGCCTTCTGCTTTGACCAAGCTTTATATTTTTAATGAATTTTCTTCTCTCTTCATTTTCTGTTTTTCTCTTTTCTTTGTTGCTCTAGTAATTTCTGCCTCTGCTTTTCTCTAATTTTATCTTTAAGCGAGATAGCATCTGTATTAATGTCCACAGGCACAAAATCTGGAAACTGCTTTCCTCTCGATTCTGGCATCTTGGGCATTCTCAGCAGGGAAAAACCTCGAGCAAGACTTGCAAAATCAAGATTATTTAATCTGAAAATCAGGTTGCATTCCTGCTTTGCATAAACCTGGACATAGGACATAAAAGCTTTCATGCCCTTTTCAAACATAGCTCTTTCTGCCAGGATCATGGACTTGAATTTTGGCAGAAGGTCAGCTGTGTTTTTCTAGAGTTCATCTCCGCCAGGGGGCGTTTTTGGTTAATTGCAAGGAAATTGATGTATGACTCTTCCATGGGCAGGAGGAACACCAGAGCTCTGCCTCTGTAGCTAATGCGGGCTGTGTGGCCACAGCCCTGCACAAAGGCACTTGCATTGTTGGGGTGATTGTATTGCAAAACCCAATTCACTTCAGGAATATTGATTCCTGGGCCACCATATCAGTGCACGCTAAAATCCCACTTTGCAATTTGCAGAACCCCATGAAGATCGTATTTTATCTTCCCATGAATGCACACAATCTTCACACTCTTCATCAGCACCTCCAGAGCCTTCCTGTAGTATTCCACACAGGTGCAGGTGCTGAAGAAGACCAGGTGTTCTTCATGACTGTGCTTATGACTGTGAAGAAAATGTAGCAGCTGGTTAAATTTCTCATGTGCCTTGCATACTATGTAGTAGTTATGCAGGCGAGAGTGGTCTGGTCACTGCTGGCTGCTACACCCTTCTCCTTCACTGAGACTGGACAGGGTTCCGGAGGCCCACTCTCCCCAAGTTCTCCAATTCCGGCTTCTGAGTGGCAGAGAAAAGGCCTGTTCTCCTCTGCTTTGGCAAAAACTCCAGGATGGTATTTACGCTTGCCTCAAATCCCATGTCCAGAAGTCTGTCTGCCTCATCTAACACCAGGACATGCAGGGATCACCCACAGCTGGCCAGATACAAGCCTTCTGCCTTCCTTCAGAACCTGTCCTCAAGTGGCCTGGAATGGCCACAGTGATGTTCCCACCTTGTTGCTTAAACTCTTAAATTTGGAACAGAGGATGTCCTGGAAAGCAGAGGAGAATCATTTATTTTTTATTTTATTTTATTTTAATTATTTTATTTTTTTGAGATGGAGTTTCACTCTTGTCACTCAGGCTGAAGTGTAATGGCACAATCTCAGCTCACTGCAACCTCCACCTCCCAGGTTCAAGCGATTCTCCGTTTCGGCCTCCTGAGCAGCTGGGATTATGGGCTCCCGCCGCCACGCCCAGCTAATTTTTGTATTTTCAGTGGAGATGGGGTTTCGCCATGTTGACCAGGCTGGTCTTGAACTCCTGACCTCAGGTGATCTGCCTGCCTTGGCCTCCCAAAGTGCTGGGATTACAGGCGTGAGCCACTGCCTCTGGCCTGGAATCATTTATTCTGTGTGTCCGTCATAGATGATAAACCAAAGTTTTAAATAGATGTTTCCCCTTATCCTGCCCTCTTTTCCATGTTCAATTTCTCATTTCCTGGTAAGCACATCTGCTCTGACTGCCTGTGGTCCACTTCCCCACACATGACATTGTCTTGCCTGCCAGTCAGCCTTGACCTATTCTCTCCTAAGCTTTCAAAATGATATGATTCATTTTTCATAAATAAACTTAACATTTCCACATCATCATATCTACCAGTTAGAAGGATAGTAGTCTGATTGCTTCAGTTCACATGTTTTTGGTCTTTAAATAAGCTGTTTATTAACTTATATTTAAATGGCTTCTTCCAGGGAAAGAAAAATTTGACATACTTCTCTCTCCGCTCCTCCTCCTGAAGTATTTGAAGTTTCTTTTTTTAAGTGTGGAAAGAATGCAAAACATAAAATTTACCGTCTTAGTCATCTTCAGCATACAGTCTGGTGGCATCGAGCATAGTCACATTGTTGGGCAACTGTCACCACCATTCTTTCCCAGATCCTTCTCATCTTCCCAACCTGAAATTCTGTACCCATTAAACATGAACTCGTCATTCTTTCCTCTTCCAGCCCTGGCAAACATTGTTGCATTCTCTATCCCTATGAAATGGATGACTCTAGGTAATGCTTAGAAGTGGGATCATGCAATATGTGTCCTTTCGTGTCTGGCTTATTTCACTTTGCATGATGTCCTCAAGGTTCATCCATGTAGCAGTGTGTGTCACAACGTCATTCCCTTTTAAGCCTGGATAATATGCCATTGTATGGATAGACCACATTGCATATCCATTCATTCCTCAGTGAACACTTGGGTTGTTCCCACCTTTGGTCTATTGTGAATAAGTCTTCTGTGAACATGTATGCAGAAATATTAAAAATGATTCATAAAAGATAATTGATTCAACCAGTACTTCGTGAGCTTTGCTGTGGGGCAGACACAGTGCCAGTAGCCACAATAAACAAGACTGCAGACACAGGCAGCTGCCTCCTGAAGCTCAGAGCTTAAAAGGAACAGAGACTCAGTATGGTGAGGTAACTGTCAGGACTGGAGAAACAGGGTCTCCACGAGCACATGGGCTGGAGCCTGCCCACCTCCCAAAAAATAAAAGGCCCCAGAAAAGTTGTGTGACTTGGTATCTGGGCTCTGAAAAGTGAATTTGGGACAAGGTTGTGGGAGCAGGCAGGAGAGGGCAG
>NW_012099743.1:103036-107294 GCF_000951045.1 Mandrillus leucophaeus
TATTCCCTGGATATTTCACATTCTGTTTGACAGGCCAGAAGACTCTCTCAGGAGGTGAAATAAAAAAACGTAATTATTAGACTGACTCTTGGACACAAGCCACATCAATCTCTTCATTCCTTGCACTGCTACTGTTGTCTATTTTTCTTTACCAGTTGTCTTAGCCTGTTCAAGTAGTGATAACAGAATATCATAGACTAGGTGGCTTTTAAACAACAAACATTTGTTTCTCACAGTTCCGGAGGCTGGGGGTGCTGCAGATTTGGTGTCTGGTGAGGGCCCACTCTGGTGCATACACAGATGTGAGGTGTGTTCTTGCTATGTTCTCACGTGGTAGAAGGGGTCAAGGGCATTCTCTGGGGTCTCTATTATAAAGGCACTGGTCCCTGTGTAAAGGCAGAACCCTCTTGACTTAATCACTTTTAAAGGGTCCACCTTCAAATACCATTACCTTGGGGGTTGAATTTCAACATACAAATTTTGTGGGGATATAAACGTTCAGTGTCTAGCACCAGTAAACCATTAACCTTAGATAATTTGCCTTTTGAAAATAATTTTCTTTTTTTTGTCCTTTTTAGAGACAGCGTCTAGGTCTGCTGCCCAGGCTGGAGGGCACTGGCATGATCCTACGTCACTAAAGCCCCAATTTCCTAGACTCAAGTGATCCTTCCACCTCAATCTTCCGAGTAGCTAAGAGTACAAGCGTGCGTCACCATGCCCAGCTAATTAAAAAAAAAAATTCGTAGAGGTGGGTCTTGCTATGTTGCCCAGGCTGGTCTCAAACTCCTGATCTTGAGCAACCCTCCTGCCTCAGCTTCCCAAACAGCTGCCTGGGATTGCAGGCATGAGCCACTGCACTTGGTCAAAAATATTTTTTTCAATTAATTTCTTTTAAAAGTTTTCTTCTTTTATAAAAGACAACTCTTCCATGAGTAGGAAAATCCTTTATTGATTAACTAACACCTTTCATATATAAGTTTAATTCTGTTTTTCTCAGAGGAAAAATAAACTTACTTTATTTTTGTATTTAATACTGAAATAATACTGAATTACTGCCAGATAACCACACTTACAAAGTAGCTACCTAAGTTATTAACATGAATCGTGAGGATAAAATTATATTAGAAATAAATGTGCATTGATGTCTTCAACTTAACTATATGTATAATAGAACATTAATCATCTTCACGGGCCGGGCGCAGTGGCTTATGCCTGTAATCCCAGCACTTTGGGAGGCCAAGGTGGGTGGATCATGAGGTCAGGAGATCGAGACCATTCTGGACAACACGGTGAAACCCCGTCTGTACTAAAAATACAAAAATTAGCCAGACATGGTGGCTGGCGCCTGTAGTCCCAGCTACTCAGGAGACTGAGGCAGGAGAATCGCTTGAACCCGGGAGGTGGAGTTTGCAGTGAGCCGAGATGGCACCACTGTATGCCAGCCTGGGAGACCGTGTGAGACTCCATTTCAAAAAAAAGAAAAATCATCGTCATGATAAGTATTTTATTTTCTGATGTGTCTTCTAAATACTTCTAAAATGATTTAAGGCAAATTTTCTAATGTATGGTTAATTACAAAAGCATTTGAACCCCTTATTTGGAAATTTTGTTATACATAAGTTTGAAGGGATACTAGAAATTAGCCACACATGTTAATAAAAAGCTGTTCTGCCTCTGACTGTGTTGGACTTTATGGTTCATCACAATTCTGTACAAACATTTCACCATATTGTAAGTCATCCAGCTTCACCTTTCCACCACCATCTCCACTTTCTATTTAATTCTTGAGGCTGCTGCTATGTAGGTCGGTGGGGAAAGCAACATCAGGCAGCCTCTGGTGGCAGGAACTGTGATAATCTGGAAATGTTGCTCAGGCACTGGGCCATGAGATAGGCGTTTGGCATGAACGCACATGACCAGATCGAGATAGCCATGTAACCAGCATAAGAGAAAACACCCAGCCAGGTGACAGGTATAGGGATGTGTTGGGATTAAGGCTGACTGGATCTTTTTGAATTGCATTTACATGGCTTACTATGTAACTTCTTACATTGTTTACAGAAAAATGTAAACAATTTTTGATATGGTAGAAGGAACATACGGTAGAGTATGTAAACATATTTTTGATATGGTAGAATCAACATTTTGTGGAATTAAAAATTCCTCATGATGATTTTATACTTTAATTTTTTTCCTAGAGGCTGAATGATTTCATTCACATTTTAGGCTTGCTTTCTTTTTAAAGATTAGGCTGTTTCATTTCTAAACTTCTGTGCTTTCCAAGAATGGGGCTACCAAACCATAAATTAATATTACTAAATGTTCCTTTTTACTTAGGCATTTTTGTACTTAGTTCTAGAATTTATGTTATTAAGCTTAAGACAGGGCCCAGGGTTTGCCATGAAACATGCTGCTTCTATAGAAATCTGTGTTATACCCGATACAGTTTCTGGAAAAAATTCCAGTGAAATTAGTTATTTCTGGGATAGCCTCGATTTTTTTTTGAGATTGTCCTCTTAAAATTGACTGCAATAAAGATAATTTATTAAGAATGCTGTCGGTAATTTAAAAGTAATTTTAATTAAAATCTAATTTTCTTTGGTAGTTGATGTTTGATAATAGCCTCCTTGTAAAGATTTTTATCCAATTAACTTTTATACTCATAAAGATCTGTACATTTCAATTGCCAAAAAATCTTGTTTTTTTGGAATTTTCCTGTAAGGTGTTTTAAGCATGTGCTTTAAGCATAAACAAAGTAAAAATGTGTTTTTATTCTTATTAATGGCCAGTTTTACAAACATTGAATTCCTTAGACTCTTCTGTAATCAACAACACTGACCTCTGTACTTGCTCACCACTTACTTAGTGCCAATTATTAATTGAGGTGATATTAGGTGTTGAAGATACTATCGTAAAAACACATAGCTTAGTGTGGTATGTATGCATGTATACAAATGACTGTAAGTGAGTGAAAAAAGTGACAATGGTTGTGTGATGAGAATACCATAGGGTCCAAGCAAGGCATGATAAAATGTGCCTTGGTGAGTCAAGGGAGATGTTACAAAGGAACTGAAGTTTAGAAGTAAAGGAGAAATGCCAGACAGAAGAGTGGTGAAATTTCTAGGCTACAAAAACATCACAAGAAAAGCTACAATTACAGAAATGGAATCATTTTTGTCAGTCCATGGTGGCTGTGGGTAAGTTACAAGTAGGAGATTAGTTGGTAATTACCTGGGGAGACTAGATCACAGAAAGTTTTCTCTAAGTATGGGAAATTGAGATGTTATTCTCTAGCTACTGAGAAATAATGGAAGGATTATAAGCAAGGAAAGTTCAGATTGTAAAACGAGAGAACTCATTTTTGCAGTCAGTTGTAGGAATCATTAGCGGTGGTGGGGGGTGGGGTGTGCCTGGGATGTGCCTGAAGTCGAAGTAACCTATTAGAAGGCTAAGTAGTTAGGAGAGGTGACTAGCTTCTCAGTTAGGGCAGTACAGGTCAAGGGGAAGAAGAAGGCAAAGTCTCTCAAAAATGTTTAGAGGAACATCACATGGGAGGGGAAATCTTCCAAAGTTTTATTTTAGGAAACAAGATGCACATTAATACCATAACAGCAGATATTTGATATATTGAAATGTTGATAAAACAGCGTGCTTTGAGGAAGAGAAAGAGAAATAATGGTTTCATTAAGCATATCCTTGAGTTTGAGAAGGCTTTGTATGATCCTCTTTCTGTAGACCAAAAAAAAAAAAAAAGTGAATCTGGTCTTTAGGATGTATCTAAAGACAAATATTTGGTGTGTTTTTGACCATCTAGGGGAAAACTGGAGGGAGAAGGAAAAAAGTCCAGAAAATGGAAAAAAAACAGTATTTAAGCAACATTTGAAAAAGTATCCCCCAAAAGACTAAGAAGGTATTGTGAGGTAAGGGAAAAATCAGTGGAATCATTTCATTTCAAGAAATCGTATCAAGAATGGTGAGGTAATCTGTAGAATTAGATATCAAAAACAAGTGAAGAAAATTTATACACCTCTATGGAGAAGACTCCAATGCCTGAGCCAACTGTCAAGGTTCATCTTATATTTTACATCATTGGGAGAGAAATAAAGAGAAATAATTCTCAAAATTAATTCGACTACCACATAAATGAGAAGAAGCTTGCTGTTAACCACAGTTTTTTTAGTTTCCTCTATTTGCTAAACATTTTATTATGTGGACAAAAAAAATTAAAAAGGATGTAACTTTCTTTCTTTTTTTTTTT
>NW_012099743.1:117254-121451 GCF_000951045.1 Mandrillus leucophaeus
TTCTTCTCCAAGGATCTGGGGATATCTTGGTCTTGGTATGGTCACATCTTTCTTCGTCAGCCTGATTTGCTGCAACCTGCTAGACCTTCTGGATGACCCACATCCAAAAAGCTACCATTTTCAGAGTACAATCTATGCCCCGTGAGCCTCAAAAAAGTCTGTTATGAGTTGAATTGTGTCCCCCCAAAATTCATGTATGGAAGCCCTCATTCCTAATATGACTATTTGAAGATAGGGCCTATAAGAAGGTATAAAGGTTAAATAAGGTTGTAAGCATGGGACCTTAATCTGATAGGACTGGAGTCCTTATAAGAAGGGGAAGAGACACAAGAGATCTCTTTCTCTGCATGTGTACAGAGAAGAGGCCACATGAACAAGAAGGCAGCCATCAACAAGCTAGGAAGAGAGCCCTCCCCGGAAACCAACCGTGATGGCACTTCAATCTCAGACTTCCAGCCTCCAAAACTATGAGAAAATGCATTTCCATTGTTTAAGCCACCCAGTCTGTGGTATTCGGTATGGAAGCCCGGGCAAGCTAATGCACGACCGTAAGAGGTAGGGATTATCATCTCCATTTATAGATGAGGAAACTGAGGCTCAGAGAGATTGACTTGACTAAGATCCACAGATGGTAAGCCGCTCATCCGCTGCCCTGCAGTGGAGGCTTCCTTATAACAAGCCTTTTGTTTTTGCAGAGAATTTTCTGGGCATATCTTTGAAGAACCATATCTTTACTAACTCTATTTCTAAAGCTCTAGCTGTGACTCTGCCTTACAGCCTGCTGTGCAGATCCACACAACAATGTAACTACAGGGCCTGCTCTGCAAGATCACCCAGAGCAGCCTTCCCAGTCTCAGAGATGCAGAAATGTGCTGTACTTTCTCTGTCTTCCTGAAGTAGTGAGAGGGAGTTTTATGATAAGCCAGCTATACACTTTTCAGCTGGAAAAGAGTGACTTTGTGGCTAGATGGGATTTCACATGAGTTCCCTGCTTCCTAAGTGAAGCAAGTGCTTCCTTCTGTGACTGTGATACTGCAAGGTGCACAGAGGAGCCTTGCTGCAAGGTTTCCAGTCACCTTCCTGTAAGTGCCTTGAGTTCCCAAGTGCCTGGCTACAAGTCCAGTTAAACATGAACCCTACTGAAGCAAGTTTTGAAGTTGTAGTTTGAACCAGACGAACTTATGATTTTTGTAGGTAAGAAATGACCAAATATCAGCAATTTCATGTGAATCAACCTAATGTAGTTGGCCCTTTAACCCTGCCCCCTCCATCTCATTCTGTCCTCTCAGGCTGCCCTCAGATCACACCAGATCCCTGGCTTCCTCCTCCGACCCTCCCTGGCAGGGTCTCCATGATGGACAGGAATGGACGCCTGGGAGAGAAGTCCACAAAGGAAGAGAGAGGAAATGGTCAGAGAGGTAGGAGGATAGTGTCGGGGTCCAGAACACATGACCCCAACATGTGGCCGCTTGGCCTGCTGAATATTTTACACGAGAGGAAATGCAGAAAACAGCAGGAGCAGGAAGGTCACTCTCTGACCCTTTCTCCCCTGAAGCATGGTCAGAAAGGAATTCTCTGACTTGCCTTGCCTGAAAGTAGGTCGGGAGACCCTCATTCCAGAGAGGTCTTGACTCAATCCCCGCACCGCCTTCTTCCCTGCTGGCCTCATCAAAGCCTCTGCTCGAGGAGGGCTCCATATCCATCTTTAGCAGCTCAGGGCGAATTTATTCCCCAGTCTCTAAGGGCATTTTCCTGTGAAGCTTTGTTCTCTATGACATAAGAGGAGAGGGATGTTTAGAGAAGCTGGGGGAGGAGACCCCAGGGGATTTCCTTGTCCCCACAGATGCATCTCTTTGTGAAGCAAAACACACGCAAAGCACCCGGCAGTGCCCAGCATGCAGTCAGTGCTCATGAAGTGTTGGTTCCCTCTCTGCCCACTGCAGTTGGAACAAACAGCACACAGGGTGCCAGGATTCAGCTTGATGAAGAAAAGCATAGCCCACATTGCTGCTCCTGGGCCTTGTCCTCCGTGTTGCAGCTCAAAGTTAAGGACAGCTCAGGTACCGGCATTGCTTGTGCTAAGGATAGGCCAGCACATCCTATGCCCGGTGGTCCCCAGAAATGCTATTGCTTGGTGACACTCTGCATCTCCAGTTCGTCTCCCCGTGCCTCTCCAAAGCCCAATCTACCTCCCTCCCCCCCCAATCCACCTGGAGCTCCCACCTCTCATCTTTCCTTCCCACTGCGGGGCAGGTGGCGATCCGCAGGCCTCCCCGAGAGAGAACTGCCCTTACCCTGCCTGAGATCCTCAAAGCCAGGGGCACTGATCCAGCTCTTGGCACTGACAGGATGGACTGGGATCTTTCCCTGATGCCCTCAGGGATCTGAGGATAAAGTGTGTCAGGCATGCAGGGTCTATAGGAAGCAAGACAGAGGGAGGCACTGAGCTGAGCACAGATAGGAAAAGGAAGAGCTCGTAGCCCAGAGCTAAAGAAGACATGACCCAGTGACCAGAAGACCCTATCCCAGTGGGAAAGGCACATCTTAGTGTGGAAGGGTGTGGAGCTCAGTAGGGATTTACACTCAGCAAGGATTCAGGCTCATTGCCCTCTGCTCAGGAGAGCAAAATCCTCTAGGTGAGGTTTCCCCTCTGTGTCTTTAATCCAGGGAGCAGGTGTCAGAATCAAGGACACCATCAAGATAGGATGACAGGAACATCTGAGATGTGCCAAATTTTCAAAGGCCTAGCTGTCACAGCTGGGGGCAGATGGGGGACAGTCTTCTCATGGGTCCACCCTGCCCTATCTGGCACAGCCTAGGACTCTTCGGTCAAAGCTGGCTCTTTCCACCCTCAGAGCAATGTCTCTTCTGTTGCCTCTGAGTTAGGCAGGGCATATGTAATACAAATTTCATAGAAAGGGAAACTGAGGAATGGGGTGGGCTAAGTCACTTGGGCCAAAGGATAAGTGCCTTGGGGTCAGGACTCAGATCTCCTTGGATCCAACAGCAGTTGTCCTTCTCCCACACCGAACCCTCTCCCTAATCTTAACACTTCCATGGCTCCATGGTTGAATCGGCCATCACAGGAGAATGAAGCCACAGAAATCGCATGCATGTTCACATGTGTGTATGTGTACATATTTGTGCATGCATGTACATGTGTGTGTGCATGAGTAATGTGTGCATGTGTGCTGAGCAAAGCGGGGGAGGGTTGGCAGTTCCTGATGATTTTCTCCATCTTGAACATTGTGGTGCTTTTCCTGGGAGATCCAGACAACCATGGTGTTGTCTGTTGTTTCATAGGACAAAACCTATGAGGTGAAGATGAACAATGACACAGAGGCCTGCATTGAGCCCAGCCTCCTCCCCACAGAGATATTAGCTCTGTTGCCCTCTTCCCAGGTTGGCCTCAGTGCCCTCTTCCCAGGTTGGCCTCAGTGTGGGAATGGGTTTGGGGAGGCAGGGCCAGGTCTCTGAGATTCCACGTTGGGCTGATTTGCAGGAGGAGAGGAGATCACGGAGAAAAATCTGTACAGCCCATTTCTCTCTCTCTCTCTCTCTCTCTCTCTGTGTGTGTCTCTCTCTCTTACACACACACACACACACACACACAGCCCTTTTTTGTCTGGCCTTTTCACCAGGAGCACTTCTAAACATTGCCTCTTAAATCTTTTAGGCTGTAACCAACAGACATAAATCTATTTTCTGGTGAGACTCAGTGCACACATACAGATGTTGACAGTTAAACTATGTTTCAAGACAGTACTTATAATAAAACTGCCCAGAAGAGGGCACTGGTGGCAAATCTAGGCCTGAGTTTTTGTCCTTGCTGGAATTTTTGAAGTATTTTAGCTACAGATCTAGATTCGTTAGAAAGTTGTGACATCCACTTGGTCAGTTATAATGGGCCCTTAAAAGAATAGCATAGCAGAGCATATCAAAATAGAAACCATCAGAGTGCATCAAATTTCACAAAGGTAAGTACTGTGTTGTGCAAGACTTGCTTAATTGCCAATATCTGTGTGTATCTAGGGGATCTCTTTGTGAAACAACTTTATGACTGTGGGTAGCATTCATAGCAGTTTGAGACACACAGTTTCAGAAGCTTTTCTGAAAGGACTTTAGAGTGAGAAAGGACTAGCCTTGTAGGCTTTTGAAGACAGGAGAGGTGTGGCTGGAGGTGGTGGGAGGGGGCAC
>NW_012099743.1:121626-123361 GCF_000951045.1 Mandrillus leucophaeus
CTCATCCAACACCAGGACATGCAGGGATCACCCACAGCTGGCCAGATACAAGCCTTCTGCCTTCCTTCAGAACCTGTCCTCAAGTGGCCTGGAATGGCCACAGTGATGTTCCCACCTTGTTGCTTAAACTCTTAAATTTGGAACAGAGGATGTCCTGGAAAGCAGAGGAGAATCATTTATTTTTTATTTTATTTTATTTTAATTATTTTATTTTTTTGAGATGGAGTTTCACTCTTGTCACTCAGGCTGAAGTGTAATGGCACAATCTCAGCTCACTGCAACCTCCACCTCCCAGGTTCAAGCGATTCTCCATTGCGGCTTCCTGAGCAGCTGGGATTATGGGCTTCCGCCGCCACGCCCAGCTAATTTTTGTATTTTCAGTAGGGATGGGGTTTCGCCATGTTGGCCAGGCTGGTCTTGAACTCCTGACCTCAGGTGATCTGCCTGCCTTGGCCTCCCAAAGTGCTGGGATTACAGGCGTGAGCCACTGCATCTGGCCTAGAATCATTTATTCTGTCTGTCCTTCATAGATGATAAACCAAAGTTTTAAATAGATGTTTCCCCTTATCCTGCCCTCTTTTCCATGTTCAGTTTCTCATTTCCTGGTAAGCACATCTGCTCTGGCTGCCTGTGGTCCACTTCCCCACACATGACATTGTCTTGCCTGCCAGTCAGCCTTGACCTACTCTCTCCTAAGGTTTCAAAATGATATGATTCATTTTTCATAAATAAACTTAACATTTCCACATTATCATATCTACCAGTTAGAAGGATAGTAGTCTGATTGCTTCAGTTCACATATTTTTGGTCTTTAAATAAGCTGTTTATTAACTTATATTTAAATGGCTTCTTCCAGGGAAGGAAAAATTTGACATACTTCTCTCTCCGCTCCTCCCCCTGAAGTAGTTGAAGTTTCTTTTTTTAATTGTGGAAAGAATGCAAAACACAAAATTTACCATCTTAATCATCTTCAGCATACAGTCTGGTGGCATCGAGCACAGTCACATTGTTGGGCAACTGTCACCACCATCCATCCACAGATCCTTCTCATCTTCCCAACCTGAAATTCTGTACCCATTAAACACGAACTCGTCATTCCCTCCTCCTCCAGCCCTGGCAAACATTGTTGCATTCTCTATCCCCACGAAATGGATGACTCTAGGTAATGCTTAGAAGTGGGATCATGTAATATGTGTCCTTTCGTGTCTGGCTTATTTCACTTTGCATGATGTCCTCAAGGTTCATCCATGTAGCAGGGTGTGTCACAACGTCATTCCCTTTTAAGCTTGGATAATATCCTATTGTATGGATAGACCACATTGTGTATCCATTCATTCCTCAGCGAACACTTGGGTTGTTCCCACCTTCGGTCTATTGTGAATAAGTCTTCTGTGAACATGTATGCAGAAATATTAAAAATGATTCATAAAAGATAATTGATTCAACCAGTACTTCCTGAGCTTTGCTGTGGGGCAGACACATTGCCAGTAGCCACAATAAACAAGACTACAGACACAGGCAGCTGCCTCCTGGAGCTCAGAGCTTAAAAGGAACAGAGACTCAATATGGTGAGGTAACTGTCAGGACTGGAGAAACAGGGTCTCCACGAGCACATGGGCTGGAGCCTGCCCACCTCCCAAAAAATAAAAGGCCCCAGAAAAGTTGTGTGACTTGGTATCTGGGCTCTGAAAAGTGAATTTGGGACAAGGTTGTGGGAGCAGGCAGGAGAGGGCAG
>NW_012099743.1:123411-124579 GCF_000951045.1 Mandrillus leucophaeus
GTCTCGATCTCCTGACCTCGTGATCCACCCGTCTCAGCCTCCCAAAGTGCTGGGATTACAGGCTTGAGCCACCGCGCCCGGCCGGATGTAACTTTCAAAAATGGTTCTTACTCTTAGAAAGATAATTCTGGTTCAACATAAATATGTACCTAAAACAAGGAAAAAGTGTAAAAATCATATAAATAAATACATAATCATAAAACAGTGCTAAGTAAACTATGGCTCTTAATATTTTTTGATTAAACATTCAGGCCAATAGAGAAAACAATTTAGTGAGTAAGGTTTCTTGAGTAATTGGAAGTACTATAGCAGAGCAATTCCAGTGTGGAAGTGTTCATGTTGGAGATGCATCTTCAACAAGAGTGTGATTTGCCCTCACTAAGAAACAAGATCAAGTGTTATTCAAGTCAAGGGTGATGCCTGACAAGCACAAACCTTAGCTTTATGTTTATATGCAAAATAGGTGATTATGATAGGAACCTGATCAGTGTAAAGATTGGATTACTGTAATCCATATTAGAATATGCTTTCAAGAAAGAGTCTGCCATTTTTAAATGGGTAAATATGGTTTCCCTTGGTGCTATGCATCTCTGTTTCTCTTTGTTTCTTTCATGAAATAAGTCTAATTTTCTTTCATTTGGACTACATGTGGCCATGTTTTTTTAACTAACAAAAAATAGCATGTCATGTATGTGTTCTCAGTTATATGCAATGAAATCTATTGCTGTTGCTTGATGTTTTAGTTTCAGAAATTTTTATGGAGTATGTTGCTTTAGTTAGAGAATCTATTCTTATATTATGCTGTAAATTGAAACCTTCTGGGTTACCACCTGTGAAAATAGGTCTGTATCTTTTTGAAAATCTGTCCTTAGAATTGGATATGCTGTATTGTACTTAATATTCCTTATCAGGACAGGAGCTTTACCAGTTGCCTCTATGAGGGGTTGAAGGGAAGGCAAGGTCTTTCTGAAAAGCAGTTATGACACAGACACGTCAGAAATGGTGGAGCACGTATTTTACCATAAGGTCTGGTTAGTTAATTTAAAATTATTTATGTGAATTCATTCAAAGAGGGACTAAAACACTTTAGTTTGTAACTCCTGATTGATTTCTCCTCCTTAATGTTCAAATGAATATCACATGTAAGCAGAGACGTTATAATCTGTGG
>NW_012099743.1:124629-126800 GCF_000951045.1 Mandrillus leucophaeus
AAGCTTTTCTGAAAGGACTTTAGAGTGAGAAAGGACTAGCCTTGTAGGCTTTTGAAGACAGGAGAGGTGTGGCTGGAGGTGGTGGGAGGGGGCACTAGGTCCCTCTCCCTGGGGAGTGTAGGGGAGCAGCAACCAGGCCAGCACAGCATGTGGCTTCCAGGGGTCCCAGTGCTTTCTTCTTGGGGACTGGTGGGAGGATTAGCAGAGATGCCTCCTTTTCCTCTGGCATAGAAAGAAGAATCTAATGAGTAAGGAAAAACATGGAAATATCCCAACCAGTGACTCTTGACAGATCACTCAACCTTCCTGTGCCTTTGTGTCCCCGCCAGAAAATGGGGCGGTGGGGGTGACAGAACTACTTTTCTAACTCAATGAAACATAGCCACCATAAAACCAAGATAAATAATCTGATGTTCCTTATGAGATGCTGTTCTCTACATTGATTTTTAGAGAGTACAAATTAATACATGACCACCTACCTTAGAAATCAGAAAAGCCTATATTTAACATATTTTCATCTTTCTAGAGTTCTTGGTACTCTCAGGCACTCTGCTGTGTCATGAAGAACCTGCTTTCTATCCTCAGGGAGATCCCACAAACTAGGAAACCAGAAGGGTCTCAGAAGAGGAAGATAATACAGACAGTTTCTCACTAATCTCCCCCAGAATGGTACAACCCTGAGGGGTACAGGCTTCAGAGAAGTTTGAGAGCAGGGTGACCTTAATGGGTACCACGCACAAGATCAAACAAAGAGAAGTGTGCTCTGCAAGAGTGGGGGTGATATGCAAAAGAAAAAAATATAATAGAGAGGCCTTACCTGGCTGAGAATGAGAATAAGGCTTGCAGGCATAAACACGTGTGGTCTTTGCACAAACAGCCTTCCTGCACACCTGTAAATACGCCAAGTCTCTGTACTGTGCCAGGAACAGGTGTGAAGTCACCCTCACAGGTGTGGGGGGTGGGGCACCAAGGATCAGCGAGACCGTGGTCTTGTCTGGAAAAGGGGTTGGAGTGCAACAGTGCTTCTTGGACTGCAGGCTGACCCAGTAGGGATTGTGAATTGTGAATTGATTTTTTAAATAAAATAGAACAGACTAAAGTAGAGTAGGACTCACTACGGTGCAATACATGCACCTAAGGTAAATAAAGGGCATGAAGTTTCATTCCATTAGGTGCGTCTGTACATGATGGGGATGTGTCAGATCTATGTCTCATTGAGTCAAGGCCTAGAAATCATAGACTAGATGCCCACTGGGGTCCCTTTTAGCCCTGCTGTTCACCTACTGAGTGGTTATAGGATGCGGGTAGGCAGCTGCTTATGGGCTCTTGCTGATGAGGCAGGTGTCAGGGAACAGAGAAATCAGGGGCCTTAGAAGATCTCTTTAAAACCCCAGGGGAGTCCAATACTTGCTCACAGAGGCTGGGCTCATTTTGGTTTTTAAAGAAGAATAGGCTCTGTGGTAAATACCAGTACAGAGAGGACTGGGGAGGGTGAAGGCAGGCAAACAAGGGGCATATTTTGACTCCCTCTGTGTATTTTCCTATTTCATGGAAGAATGTGTTCAGCTCACTACCCACAGTGACCAGTGTGTGGAGCAGCTGACGTCTCAAGGATTTACTGTGGGAAGATGAGAAAAGGGCACTTTTCATCTGTTGGTGTTTTTCCAGCCGTATCAGCCTACCTGGCGGGATGTGAGTGTGTGTGCCACCCTGTTCCCCCTCTACTGATGTTCCTCCCCTTGTGCTGCCCAGGTGCCATGTGACACACGCTCCTGTGCGAAGGCAGATGGGAAAGCCCTAACCTCACTCACAAGGCAGCCCTCAGTCACCCGAGTCCAGGTTCTCCAGCAGCTACAATTTTAGGAATTTGTAGGGAAAGATATGAGGGAAAGAAGTGTCCTACATCTGTCAGGGATGGGGCACTTTTCCCTGTCCTTACGCACATCTTCCTCTTCCCACTGCCTCCCCAGCCCCAGCTCCCTTTCCTCCCCACAGCCTGGTGAGAGGGATGGTGCACTGAAGGAAGTCCAATGGGCAGATGCTTACACAGCTTCTTTGTGAAGCCACTTTTAGTTTTAACTTAATTCATTAATTTATTTTTATGACAAAGCAATGAAACATTTCTTTGTGAAGCCAGATATCAATGTAACAGGTAAATGGGTTTCTGCCAC
>NW_012099743.1:128435-134403 GCF_000951045.1 Mandrillus leucophaeus
AAGAAGAAAAAACAAAGAAAGAAAGAAAAACAGGTGAAACTGAGGGAAGTGCAAATGGGTCTTTGAAGGAGTTGGGGTAGAAAACTGAATCTTTTTGGGACTTGAATCAAATGTTGTAGGTCTGCCAAGCCAGATCATCTTGGATCTTTCCTCTTGGATTCTGTGGTTCTGGTCAGCCTACACTGTGAGCTAACATGCCGTAACTTTACTTCTTTAAGTCCACAACAGATGAGAGAAAAAAAAAAGTTTTAATGAATACAGCAAATCTTCAGTTATCCCTCAGATTTGAAGCACACGTGAGACTGAATGAAGATGAGATCCTCAGCTCCACTTTACCCCTCTCCATCTCCTTGAGCATCACCATTGTCAAGGCCAAGTGCTGATCAGGTACAATTTCCCTCTCACTGGTCTTCCATGCAGTTTCCCATCACCTGTCTAATCAGAGAAGGAAAGCTGACATGGCCACAGACTTTTCAGTACAGAGGAGAGAACACTGTAGCCCTTTTAAGGCTTCTTCCCATATTTCTAGTTCATCGACCTCCCGAGAGAAGAAAGAGCTTGAGGTCCTAGGTCCTGGGAGGATAACACTTCTCTCATGACCCACGGTGAGATTTTAGTGATCAGCAAATAGCCAAAAGGAAATAAGTTTTGCAATTGCTGGTCCTAACAGGAAGATTTAAACAGGCATGACAACCGAATATCAACTCCATCTGCCTTCCATCTCCTATGTCATTGTTCCCTTTCCACGATGGCCAACCCTACTGCGTGAAAATCCTCCTTGAGTCGGAGGAAAACGCTATTACCGGACGGAATCCTCAAGGTATATGTGAGTTCTTCATTGGTTTGATGGGTGTTTCCTTGCAACATTTCGACCCCTTTGGCTCACTTCGAAGTGAGCACCGCACTTTGGGGGTTGCTTAGAAGAAAGGTGCTCACTTGGGTCAGAGCAGAGAAAACTTCCCCAAATGAGCCACTCGGCTGTGACTCCCACTGCACCAGGTAAAGAGCCACATTTTCTCTTCCTCTGCCTCCAGCTCCCCTGCTTTCCCTCATCACTCCTGTTTTTCAGCTTTGTCCTCCACCTTCTGAATTCCCCTCTACCCCAGTCCTACCTTTCCTTGCCCCAGCCCTTTTAAAGCTCTTCACATGCCTCCATGTCTCTGACTTTTTCATATCTCACTCCCCATTCAAATACTTCTACTACTCAGACTCTCTTCCAAATTTTTTCTAACTCAAAAAATATTTCAATGGTTCTATTTTCTTCAGTTTGATCTTCACTCCAACTTCCTTCTAGTCTAGCCCCTTTAAATGCTGTCAGATTCCAATATCCCCAATAGCTTAAATATCCCCTTTCTTTCGCCTTTTGCCCCTACTGATGATCTGGTTACTCCTTTTTGTTGGTTACTCCAACATTCCCCAAAACCTTCTCAAACACTGATATTTCCCCCTTTCCCCCCAAATCTCCCTGTGAGACTTCTGCCCCCAAGCATCTTCTCACCCCCTCACGCCGCATCACCCGGGTCCTTTAGACTCCCATGCATCCGATTTCTGCAACTCCCCCTCACACCCACTTGCTTCCCTTGCTCCCACCACAGCAGTGCCCATCTACTCCTCCCCGCTCACTCAGATCTCCTGCTCAGGACGCCCTTGCCGAGGGCGCGGGAGATTCTTGCTGCAGGGGGGTTTCGGGGGCAGAGCAGCAACCCGGGGACTTTTCTTCTCCTTGTTGGCCTGGACCCCAGGTGTTCCCGTGTGCTGATGGGACGACTGGCGTGTGTGAGCTCTGCCGCCAAGGCGCGGCTGGGGTTGCTCCAGGAGCTGTCCGTGGTTTTGAAACAGTGCCTGCTCGGGCGCGCGCTGTGGCCGGGCGAACGAGCGCTGTCCGTGGTCCTGGAGAGGTGCCTGGGTCACTGCGGTGGCGGCAGCGGTGTCTAGGAGGCCGGCAGCGGGGATGACTACGAGGGAAGGAATCCGGGCGGAGGCTGCGCTTGCGGCAGCTGCTGATGCTCCCACAGGCTGCGATTCTCGGCGCTCAGCTCGTCCAGCCGCCGCTCCAGCTCTTCGGAGCTCTGGTGCTGGGTGGAGACGAGGCTCTGTTGGCCCAGCACGATGGCCCTGAGCTCCTTGAGGTAGAGCCCGGCGCACCGGATTCTCCAGAAGTCTCTCCAAGTCGCTCGCCAGCCGCTTGCGCCCTTCCTGCGCCTGAGCGGGCGGCGGGGAGCGCGAGGGTGCGGGATCCCAGCAGCCCAGCCGTGGGCTCCCTTCCTTCTCTCCCTGGTCTAGCCTCCCTCTCGCCTCAGGGGCCGCGTCACCGCCACCCTGACCTTCACACACCAACCGCGGGGCTGGGTCATGGCCCAGGGCAGCTCTTCCTGTGTCTTGGAGTCCAGAGGAGGCTCTGCTACTCGCCGGGCATAGAGAAGAGGGAGGAGGCGAGCAAGAGGTTCGGGCGTAGGAGGGAAGCAGGATAAACGCAAGTGACTGCAGAAGGATGGTGAATCTGACTGGCAAGAGGCAAAAATGAGTGAGTGAGTGAGTGAAAAAGAAGCAGCGATACTTGGAAGGTGCGGTCGGGCCAGTAGGAGAGGAGAAACAGATAAGAAAGAAAGAGAAGGGGAGAGACTGGCAGAGAGGAAGCAGAAAAAGGGAAAGTGGGGCAAAGAGAGAGATAAATGTGCTGGAGGAGAGGAAGGTGTGGGGCCCTGAAGGGGCTAATTCTTTCCCCTGGCCCAGTCTTTCCAGAAGCTGGGGTCCATCTAGAGACCTGCTGAGAAGAGGTCACACTGGCCTCTTTTGCTCGCAACAATCCATTCTGCCGGAGAATTCCCTGAAACGTAAGGATCCTGGAGCTCTAGGGGACCCTAGAGAACATCTGGTCCTGCTCCTTCCTTCACCCATGAGGAAAGGTGGGGTGGGAAGGCTGTTCATGCTAGGTTTTCTCTGGGAATGAGACCTCAGGACAGTTTTGGCAGTTCCAACTAGGAACACAAACTAAATAGACCAGGCCCTCTTTGGCAAGGGGTAATGCTTCCAGAAACTTCTGAATAGATCTTTCTCTTTGACAAACATTTATGAACTGCACGCTATTACCAAACATTGGGTTAGACGGTGGTAAGATAAGGATTAGTAGAATGGAATCTTTGGCTTCTTAAAGCTTATACATAAGTGGGTGAAGTGAGTCATAGTTAATTTTGATGCATGGTGGTGGTGGTGGTGATAAGGTAGAGGTTTGCTCAGAGTGCTATAGGAGCCAGCAGCTGGGAGATCCAGGAATGCTTCTTGGAAGAAGCGACCCTTGAGGTGGCAAGGGTTTTCTAGGAAGGGGGAAGACAGCATGAGCAAAAGCTTAGAGATATTGATAATCATGGACTAAATCATTCATTCATTTCTACAATAATTTTATGTAAAGTACCCATCAGATGCAAAGTAACGTACTAGGATCTCTGCAGGCTACACCTGACATAGATACAAAATTATTGTTTTTGTAATCAAATTGATTCGAGTCTATATAATAGATATGGCATTCACATGAGTAAGTAAAACACAAGTCAAATTTTTGTAAGAGCTCTTCAAACCAAGTGCCACAGAGTTTAAGGGAGGGGGAGGTTTCATTTGACTATGATGATCTGATAAGTTCTAATGGAGGTGTTATTCAACCTGGACCATGAAGGATGAGAAGGGTTTTAACAGGTAGAGAGAACAGTGGGCCAGATATGGGGAAGATACAGCAGGAAGAAAAAAAAGACTAATGAATGGAAACAAGGCAGTATTTTCTCCTCCCACAATGACAACTGTCTTTCTAGTGCTCTCCATTCTGTCTAAAGCTCTTCCTTATCCTGAATCGTTATGTGCCCACATCTTGTCCTACCAAGGTTACAGATAAATGCCACTTATGCCAGGGGTAGTTTCCTTTTTCTTTCCTTTGATTCTCATAGCTCCTTACCTATATCCTTCTCTGGCTTTTATCACTGTCTCTGTTGTGTAGTTATTTGCGTAGTTTTGTACAAAGACTGCAAACTCTTTGCGGGAAAGAATTAGCGCCTATTAAACCTGAGCACCTGCCCCACACCGCAACCTGCACTAAGTCAGAGGCCTTGGGCACAATGGGCATTCAAAAATATTTGATCTTGTCAGGAGGGACACAGTCTTAGAAAACGGCACTTTTCCCCTGTGGGCCTGGAAGTCTCACTTTTCACATGATAGGGTAAGATATTTGGTTGTGTGTGTGTGTTTACATATACATATCTATATTAGATATTCATGTGGTTACACATGTATGTGTATGTATATACTACCTAATGTACTTTTTCTACATGTGTATATAATCAACAATAAAATGTTTCAAATTTGAGATTATTCAATGAAAGTATCTCTAGATTTCTTTTTTATCTCTGACATTTTAAACATGTACATTTTAAAATCGTAACTCCAGGATAACTTGATGAGAGCAGAAGGGATTTGAGGGAGGCTTTAATGTCCAAAGACCACTGCAAGGCATTGGACTTTTCTAATCTTTGGCTCATGCCTGTAATTCCAGCACTTTGGGAGGTTGAGGCGGACAGACCATTTGAGGCCAGAGGTTAGAGACCAGCCTGGCCAACACTGTGAAATCCCATCTCTATTAAAACTATATATATATATATGTGTGTGTGTGTGTGTGTGTGTGTGTATATATATATGTGTGTGTGTGTGTATATATATGTGTGTGTATATATATATATAATTTTGTGTGTATATATATATATACACACAAAATTAACCGGGGGTGGTAGCACAGGCCTGTAATACCAGCTACTTCGGTGGCTGAGGCAGAAGAATAGTTTGGACCCTGGAACCGGGGTTGTAGTGAGCTAAGATTGTGCCACTGCATTCCAGCCTGGGCAACAAGCGAGACTCTAAATAAATAAATAAATAAAGGAGTTCTTATCACTGGATGTAGTGTCTCATGCCTGTAATCCCAGCACATTGGGAGGCTGGGTAGGATTATCACTTGAGATCAAGAGTTCTGAACTAGCCAGGGCAACATAGAAAAGACCCTGTGTATATGAAAATAAAAATAAAAAAAATATGGGTGTGGTGATGTGCACCTGTAGTTCCAGTTGTTTAGGAGGAGGCTGAGGTAGAGAGATTGCTTGAGCCCAGGAGGTTGAGGCCATAGTGAACCATGATCATGCCATAGCCCTCCAGCCTGAGTGACAGAGATCTTGTTTCAAAAAAAAAAAAAAAAGTCCTTATCTTTTAAAGATACATATTAAGATATTTACAAATGAAATTATATGATGTCCAGGATTTGCTTTAAAATAATGAGAGGAGGAAAAGTGGGTAAGAGTACACAGGAAACAAGATTGGCCATGAGTTAACAAATATTTAAATCTGCTGATGAGGAGGTGAAAGCTCATTACACTATCCTCTTGTATAACATACTCCAAATACAAAGTTTTTCTAAAAATCTGCTTCATGGGTTTGTAGTGAGCATTGAATAAGGTCATGTATACACAGTGGTTTATTACCATGGCTGACAGGTAGTCAGCACTCAAACATTGTTTTTAGTTTCGTATAGTCTTTTTCCATTAACCACACCCAAAAGAGGTAGGTTATTTACACCAAGAACCCTGGCCCACAGACCTTTGTCCACTTGGAGGTAATTTATTGAAATTTGAGGTTTAGGATGAGGAAATGCCAGCCTTCAGAGTCCCAGGCCTATTGTACAACAGCAGAGCCAATAGTCCCAAATGTCTCCCTAGCATGACTAGTAAGTAGGATCACTTTCCTCTCGCCTTGTAGGCATACTTGAGATCATTCACTCATTCATTCACTATGTTTCATTCATTTCTTATGTGCCAGGTATTGGGTGCTAGGGATCCATAATACAGTGGACCCTTAATTGACTGGAAGCATCACTTTCTTTTTTTATTATTATATTTTAATTTCTAGGGTACATGTGCACAACGTGCAAGTTTGATACATA
>NW_012099743.1:134453-142231 GCF_000951045.1 Mandrillus leucophaeus
TATAAAATTTTGTGTGTATATATATATATATACAAAATTAACCGGGGGTGGTAGCACAGGCCTGTAATACCAGCTACTTGGGTGGCTGAGGCAGAAGAATAGTTTGGACCCTGGAACCGGGGGTTGTAGTGAGCTAAGATTGTGCCACTGCATTCCAGCCTGGGCAACAAGCGAGACTCTGTCTAAATAAATAAATAAATACATAGATAAATAAATAAATAAAGGAGTTCTTATCACTGGATGTAGTGTCTTATGCCTGTAATACCAGCACATTGGGAGGCTGGGGTAGGATTATCACTTGAGATCAAGAGTTCTGAACTAGCCAGGGCAACATAGAAAAGACCCTGTGTATATGAAAATAAAAATAAAAAAAAATGGGTGTGGTGATGTGCACCTGTAGTTCCAGCTGTTCAGGAAGTTGAGGTGGGCAGGTTGCTGGAGCCCAGGAGGTTGAGGCCATAGTGAACCATGATCATGCCATAGCCCTCCAGCCTGGGTGACAGAGACCCTGTTTCAAAAAAAAAAAAAAGAGTCCTTATCTTTTAAAGATACATATTAAGATATTTACAAATGAAATTACATGATGTCCCAGGATTTGCTTTAAAATAATGAGAGGAGGAAATGTGGGTGAGAGTACACAGGAAACAAGATTAGCCATGAGTTAACAAATATTTAAATCTGCTGATGAGGAGGTGAAAGCTCATTACACTATCCTCTTGTATAACATAGTCCAAATACAAAGTTTTTCTAAAAATCTGCTTCATGGGTTTGTAGTGAGCATTGAATAAGGTCATGTATACAGAGTGGTTTATTACCACGGCTAACAGGTAGTCAGCACTCAAACATTGTTTTTAGTTTCGTATAGTCTTTTTCCATTAACCACACCCAAAAGAGGTAGATTATTTACACCAAGAACCCTGGCCCATAGACCTTTGTCCACTTGGAGGTAATTTATTGAAATTTGAGGTTTAGGATGAGGAAATGCCAGCCTTCAGAATCCAAGGCCTATTGTACAACAGCAGAGCCAACAGTCCCAAATGCCTCCCTAGCATGACTAGTAAGTAGGATCACTTTCCTCTCCCCTTGTAGGCATACTTGAGATCATTCACTATGTTTCATTCATTTCTTATGTGCCAGGTATTGGGTGCTAGGGATCCATAATACAGTGGACCCTTAATTGACTGGAAGCATCACTTTCTTTTTTTTATTATTATATTTTAATTTCTAGGGTATATGTGCACAACATGCAGGTTTGATACCTAGGTATACGTGTGCCATGTTAGTTTGCTGCACTCGTCAACTCATCATTTACATTAAGTATTTCTCCTAATACTACCCCTCCCTCAGCCTCCTACCCCCCAACAGGCCCTGGTGTGTGATATTCCCTGCCCTGTGCCCAAGTGATCTCATTGTTCAGTTTCCACCTATGAGTGAGAACATGTGGTGTTTGGTTTTCTGTCCTTGTGATAGTTTTTTGAGAATGATGAATTCCAGCTTCATCCATGTCCCTGCAAAGGACATGAACTCATGCTTTTTTATGGCTGCATAGTATTCCATGGTGTATATGTGCCACATTTTCTTAATCCAATCTATCATTGATGGACATTTGGGTTGGTTCCAAGTCTTTGCTTTCGTGAATAGTGCTGCAATAAACATACGTGTGCGTGTCTTTATAGCAGCATGATTTATAATCCTTTGGGTATATAAAAAAGTCACAGCAGCCCATTATTCCTTACTCTGCTACCTGGCTACCAAGACATGGGCAAATGGCCTAAAGCTGCCAAGCTGATATCCCACTGGGGTGATTAGGACTAATTCAGAGCAGTGGTGGCAGCGATGACCTATTGCAACAGAATCCTCTTAGATTCATGAGACGGCTGCTGTGCCTACTCCAAACTACCTATGTTCCTGCCCACTTCCTAGTCTGATCTTCCAGCGTCTTGATAACTTGGTGCACTTTTGATATATCTCCAATAAATTTCTCCTTTTATTTAAGTGAGAATAGGTTTACATGACTTGCAACAAAAAAGACTCCAAATTGACGTACCAAATTTCGATTTCACTTTCTTCCAATCTATTCTCTATGCTTCTGCTGGAGTGGTGTTTGTAAACTAATCTAATCCTGTATTTTCCTGCTTAATACCCATCAGCGGTTCCCCAGTCATTGCCTCCAGGACAACCTCCCTAGTCTGGCATGTGAAGCCTTCCATGATCTGGCCTCCTTTATGTCTCTTGGGACCTATTGCTACACCTTGTGGTTCAGTCACAGTAAATCACCCAGCTGGAACAATATCTCCACGTTGCCTGTATTTCTGCCCGGAATTCCTAACTCCTCCTTCTCATATCTACTTGTCAATTCTTATTCAAGAGACACCTTAGGGTTCCTTACCTCTACAAAGCATCCCTAACTGCCCCCCACACTGGTCATCCCTAGTAGATAGACAACTCTGTCCTTTGGACTGTACACTGTATCCTGTCCTTAACCGTCTTTCTACCATATCACCAGAATCTCACCTGCCTTCATGTCCGCCTCCACAATATTGTGCTATTTTTCTATTTATAGCACCTGTTTTTAAAAAATAATTGGTGCTTAGTATAGTAGACCTGTATTAAATCAAAGTAAAACATTTGAAAAGTTTAACAATAAACGGATAGGTGGCAGCAGTGTCGTGCTGTTAAAAGTAACCTTTGCAGTTCTAAACGTTTTTAACCCTCATGAGCCAGCAGGTGGTGCTCTCTGACACCAAAGCGCTACTGCACAACGGATGCACAGTCTATCACAATTTTATGTGTGTGCAGATTTGTATTAAAACTGGAAAGCATGGACACCCAGACAGCTTACTGTCAATAAGACTGTACTATTCACTGTCTTCAACGAAAGTCAGCAATTCCAGGAAACTCGCGTCCAGAAAGATAAAAATTACAAGAAACTGTTGTTTGGTTCAGGAAATTCCCCAGAAAACAACCCTTGAGAAAATCAGACTGTTCAACTTTCCAGCTGATAGCGCTGAACAACCTTTTACTCCTCAGGACTCTTCAAAATCCTTGGTGTTTACTGATCCTTAATTACCACATCACGATCTTTACCAAATTCTGATCAACCTCATGCCCCCACCTTGAAAGACCCACCTTAAATGTTATAAATATCCCAACTTTGGCATCTGGCTTTGAGACACTACTAAGAATCTAGATAGTGTGAACTCAAAATATCTGTCTCAGTCAATTTAGAAAGTTTTTGTCCCCAAGGTTAAGGACGTGCCTGTGACACAGCCTCAGGAAGTCCTGACAACATGTACCCAAAGGGGTCGGGGTACATCTTGCTTTTACAAATTTTAGGGAGAATGAGACATCAATCAATATATGGAAGATTTACATGGTTTGATCTGGAAGGGTGGGACAACTCGAAAGGTGAGGAGAGAAGAGGAGCTTCCAGGTCATAGGTAGGTTTAAACATATTCTGATTGGGAATTGGTTGAAATAGTTATGAAAGCAATGTCTGGGTTACTAGGAGGGGTTGTAGAGAACACGGTTTTATCACAAAGATGAAACCTCCAGGTAGTAGGCTTTAAAGAAAAATAGATTGCAAGTTTTTCCTATCAGACTTAAGGTCTGTGTTGATGTTAATGAGGCATGTCCAACCCTCACTTCCTGTTATGGTCTGAGCCAGTCTTTCAGGTTAAAATTTAGCGTATCCTGGCCAAAGAGTTAGTACATTCAGATCGTTGCCAGAGGCCTTCAAATTCTATTTTTGGTTTCCCACAGGGGTCTCCTACCCCTGCAATAACTTTACCTAAAAGCATCCTGTTAGGAGCCAGACTGCATAGCAGAAGGTGGGAAGCAGGCAAGTGAGCATTACTGACTGAGCTCCACCTCCTATCAGATCAGCAGCAGCTTGAGATTCTCACAGGAGTGCGAACCCTGTTGTGAACTGTGCATGTGAGGGATCTAGGTTGTGTGCTCCTTATGAGAATCTGATGTCTGGTGATCTGAGGTGGAACAATTTCATTCCCAAACTATCCCCACCTGACCACCCCATCCAGAAGAAAGTTGTCTTCCATGAAACCCGTCCCTTGTGCCAGAAAAGGTTGGGGACCACCAGTTTACAGTAGCCATCTCCCTATGGTGGTGAGCAATAAACTCAACTTTGCCTTATGAAGAGATTCTTTCACTGGTGTTTGGGAGAAGCCAGCATTTGACAATATATGTCAACTTAAACATACAAAAGTATTTTAGGGCTTTGCTACTCAGAGTGTGGGGTTGATTAAAAATACAGGGTCTCAGGCCCCATCCCAGTCCTGTAGAACCAGAATCCACATTTTCACAAGATGCCCGGGTGACTGTGTGCACACTGCAGGCTGTGGTCTTGGGCATTATTCTTCTAAAGAATGAGTACAAGCTGGGCGCAGTGGCTCAAGCCTGTAATCCCAGCACTTTGGGAAGCCAAGGTGGGTGAATTACGAGGTCAGGAGTTCAAGAGCAGCCTGGTCAACATGGTGAAACCCCATTTCTACTAAAAATACAAAATATTAGCTTGGTGTAGTGGTGAGTGCCCGTAATCCCAGCTACTTGAGAGGTTGAGGCAGGAGAATCGCTTGAACTGGAGAGGTGGAGGTTGCAGTGAGCCAAAATCGCTCCACTGCACTCCAGCCTGGGCAACAGAGTAAGACTCCATCTCAAAAAGAAAAAGAAAAAAAAATAAAAAAGAAAAAAAGGAATGAGTGCAGATGAAAGTTTAAACTTTAAAGAACAGTGGTTTTGTTCTTTTGTTTTTAGTCTGTTTATCTAGTTAGTATTAAGACCAACAGAATAGAAGAAAGATTTGGATTAAAATTTCTGCTTTATTTAAAAATTCTTCAGTTTTGTGACCTGCCTTAAGAGGATGAGTGGGTTTTTCAGGTATCTGGGGAAACATGTATCTGCTGAAATCCTTTAGATCATTAAAAACAAAAACAAAAACAAACCTGCTAGTTTTTCCTAGGAGGCACCTGTGAGGACACGGGCTTGTATTTCCTATACACATTTTAAATCCACAAGCATAGTGTACTCAATAATATCTAGAGAGCTGGTTGATATAAAGGTTTTCTAAAAATACATATTTTAAATTTCGATCTGTTATATATACCACACTTTCTTACATGTTATATTTGTTCCTTTTTTCAATGGTGAGCCCCATTTGTCTTAATGACTTCTGCTGATATACCACACAGATGTAATGAAAAGAATACAGTATTTGCCTTCAGAAGACATGGATTAAAATCCCAGCTCTAGGCTAGGAGTGGTGGCTTATGCCTGTAAGCCCAGTGCTTTGGAAGGCTGAGGTGAGTGAATCGCTTGAGCCCAGGAACATGGTGAAACCTCATCTCTACAAAAAACACAAAAATTAGCTGGGCGTGGTGGTGCGTACTTGTAGTCCCACCTACACGGAAAGCTGAGCGGGGAGGGTCGCATGAATTGCAGTGAGCCAAGATCATGCTACTGTATTCCAGCCTGGGTGACAGAGCAAGGCACTAACAACAACAACAACAGCAGCAGCAGCAACAACAACAACAACAACGAAAATCCCAGCTCTGCTTCTTTCTGGCTATGTAACGTGGGCCTATCCCCTTAACCTCTCTGAGCCTCAGTTTTCTCATCCTAAATGGGGAAAATATTATCTATATAAAAGAACTGATTGTGGTATTAAAAGAAAGAGTTTATAATAAAACTTCTGTAAACCACATTTGCTTTTGTAGTCATTTCTCCTAAACCATCATGCTGCCATAGCACATATTACCAAGCAGTACAATGGAGGATATTAACGAATGAAATAATGCATCACCTATTAAGTCATTTAAATAGGAATAGAAGGGAGAGGCAAGAGTTTCTCGAGGCAATGACTTACCACTCCCAAATACTGTTTCTCATGGCGGTAAATGGCAACTTTGGAGGTATGGTAGGTACGTGGTTTGGCTCTGGGGTATCTTATATCACACCCCACATTGTCTACTTACCTCACTCTGCATCAGACAGGTTACATGTATTTCATTTAAAGTAGTAAATCAGAAAGTGAACTTATCTTTAGTTGAACTTCCTTTCATGTCAACCTCTTTAAAAACCACCTGATCCACTGCTTTTTGTTATTGCTTCTTAATGAGCTTGTTTCCCCCACCATGATTACCTCTGTTCTTACACTAAGGCACTCCTACAGATTCTTCAACCTCTTTTCATGTGATGCAGAAAGACCAAAGGAGAGCCCTGAGCAAACTGTCCAGTTTAGTAGACTATCCAGAGGAATAACTGTGTTTATTTAGGGTGTTTCAGAGTTTGCTGCCCTGCCTATTGTAAGAGCTCTGAAACGATTAGAGCTTTACCTAAAAATATCCACACCTGGGTGTGACTCAGTCATAGAAAAACAACTGACCCAAGACTCAGAGAGTCTGAGTTTTGGTTCTTATTTTGTTTTGTTCTTACTGTGTTTTTATTTTGTTGCATGACAATCATGAAACCTCAGGTCTTGGGATAGATTTGGGTCCTGACTCAGTCAGTGATAATTTGTCTGACCTTGGGTGAGTTACTAAACTTCTCTGGGGCTAAATTTCTTCATCTAAGAGTGGATTAGATTCAGCAACATATTATAGTTCAAAGATTCTGGCTGGATGTTGTGGCTCACAACTGTAATCCCAGCATTCTGGGAGGCTGAGGTGGGAGGATCTCTTGAACCCAGAAGTTCAAGACTAGCCTGGGCAACATGGTAAAACCCTGTCTCTACGAAATATACGTAAATTAGTCAGGCATGTTGGACCATGCCTGTAATCCCAGCTACTCAGGAAGCTGAGGTGGGAGGATTGACTGAGCTTAGGAGTTTGAGGTTGCAGTGAACCATGATTACACCACTATACTCCAGCCTGGGCAACAGAGCAAGACCCTGTCTCAAAAAGAAAAAGAAAAAGAAAAAGCTTTTGCGGAATATGTCAAGTGGGTACAGCCCAAGGTTGTTTCAAGGATCTATTTTTTTAAAACCTTTTTGTAGAGATGGGTGTCTCACTATATTGCAAAGGCTGGTCTCGAACTCCTGGCCTCAAATGATCCTCCTTCCTTGGCCTCTCAAAGCACTGGGATTACAGGTGTGAGCTGCTATGCCTGGCCCCAACAAGGGTCTATCTATTGCCCCAGGAAACAGGTGATTGCTCCTAGACCCATTGGGGTGGTAGCTCTAGAGTAGCCATGAACTGTGCAGGTGACTCGGGAAAGTAGAAGATGGTGCTAAAAGAGACCCAGGCACAATCAGCTGACAACACACTCTCCTCACCCCTGTGTTCCTCTGTGAATGCTCTCATTTTAATAACTAGATTGAGTAGTCTTCTCCTCTTCTCCACTTCCCAAATGAACCTTTGCTCTGCCACAAGATTTATCTTTGTGAAATGCAAATATGATCATACTGGTCCTCTCTTTTAAAAGGTTGATCGTTTATTGTTAATAGTTTGTGTGTGGCATGACACTTAATGCCTTCAGAATCTGCCCCAGTTTTACATTTACTCTTTGCCCTTTTCTGTATCTCCAAAGCATACCTTCAGAATGTCCACGTAGCACTCGTATGTGTCCTCTCAGCCTACCATGCACATCCTCCATGCTGTGACTATTTATACAGGCTACTAACTGTATAGGAAACATAACTTCCTTACCACTAGGTAAACTGTTTCTCATACTTCAAGTTCTAACTCAGTGATTATCTCCTGTAATCTCTTCATTCCCTCTGCAATTGATTACATTGCATTATAATTAAAAAAAATCATCTGAGC
>NW_012099743.1:142281-144261 GCF_000951045.1 Mandrillus leucophaeus
TTTGGGTCCTGACTCAGTCAGTGATAATTTGTCTGACCTTGGGTGAGTTACTAAACTTCTCTGGGGCTAAATTTCTTCATCTAAGAGTGGATTAGATTCAGCAACATATTATAGTTCAAAGATTCTGGCTGGATGTTGTGGCTCACAACTGTAATCCCAGCATTCTGGGAGGCTGAGGTGGGAGGATCTCTTGAACCCAGAAGTTCAAGACTAGCCTGGGCAACATGGTAAAACCCTGTCTCTACGAAATATACGTAAATTAGTCAGGCATGTTGGACCATGCCTGTAATCCCAGCTACTCAGGAAGCTGAGGTGGGAGGATTGACTGAGCTTAGGAGTTTGAGGTTGCAGTGAACCATGATTACACCACTATACTCCAGCCTGGGCAACAGAGCAAGACCCTGTCTCAAAAAGAAAAAGAAAAAGAAAAAGCTTTTGCGGAATATGTCAAGTGGGTACAGCCCAAGGTTGTTTCAAGGATCTATTTTTTTAAAACCTTTTTGTAGAGATGGGTGTCTCACTATATTGCAAAGGCTGGTCTCGAACTCCTGGCCTCAAATGATCCTCCTTCCTTGGCCTCTCAAAGCACTGGGATTACAGGTGTGAGCTGCTATGCCTGGCCCCAACAAGGGTCTATCTATTGCCCCAGGAAACAGGTGATTGCTCCTAGACCCATTGGGGTGGTAGCTCTAGAGTAGCCATGAACTGTGCAGGTGACTCGGGAAAGTAGAAGATGGTGCTAAAAGAGACCCAGGCACAATCAGCTGACAACACACTCTCCTCACCCCTGTGTTCCTCTGTGAATGCTCTCATTTTAATAACTAGATTGAGTAGTCTTCTCCTCTTCTCCACTTCCCAAATGAACCTTTGCTCTGCCACAAGATTTATCTTTGTGAAATGCAAATATGATCATACTGGTCCTCTCTTTTAAAAGGTTGATCGTTTATTGTTAATAGTTTGTGTGTGGCATGACACTTAATGCCTTCAGAATCTGCCCCAGTTTTACATTTACTCTTTGCCCTTTTCTGTATCTCCAAAGCATACCTTCAGAATGTCCACGTAGCACTCGTATGTGTCCTCTCAGCCTACCATGCACATCCTCCATGCTGTGACTGTTTATACAGGCTACTAACTGTATAGGAAACATAACTTCCTTACCACTAGGTAAACTGTTTCTCATACTTCAAGTTCTAACTCAGTGATTATCTCCTGTAATCTCTTCATTCCCTCTGCAATTGATTACATTGCATTATAATTTAAAAAAATCATCTGAGCCCATTCAAATGATTTATTTTCAACAAACATGTAAGCTCAATAATGAGTAACTGAAGGGAACTTATCCAATAAAATGAAGATGGCATCTGTTCTTCTAAGGTTTACGTTTCAACCAGAATTCCCGAAACATGGAATAGCCCACAACAAGAGCCATTGCTCCCACAACAAAACCTTGGGCTGCTACACACATGTGGATCATGAATGAACATTTTAGTATTTCCCTTGCTCTTCAATTTATGTAATTCATATGCAACAATTGCTGAAAAGCCCACCATTCTAATGGGGACACTTGATACCGTTTTAGTTTTTCAGGTAAGTTTGGATCCTTGATCTTTTTTGTATGAAGAAAGAAAAACACCTGTGCTGGCTGAAATAGTGATTGCCTGGAGAATCTTCCAAGAGTGACAAAACTCTTAACTATCCAACCGACTTCTTGTGGTTGTTTTTATGCCTCAAGCCCCAACCAGCAGACGAGCTTCAGGAAAGGCAGGTTCTTGGTTTTATTCTTCTTTATTTCTTCTGTAGTGCCTAGCACACTTCCTTGAACATGGTAGTGCTTAATCAATCAGTGCTTGGTAAATAAACACATCCTCTCCAAAGCAAAGTAGGAGGATAGGTCCTTTCACCCTCTCTTGATACATCTGGAAGACTCTTCTTTTATCAATTATTTTTGAAGTTTGCCCTCAATGTTTATTTTGTCAATCT
>NW_012099743.1:145911-147057 GCF_000951045.1 Mandrillus leucophaeus
ATAAAAGTTATTTTTGTATATAAGTTAAACATCATTAGAATCTGCTAAGTGAGATATAAAGAGAAAAATAATCAAAGAAAATAGGGTCTGGAGGCCAAGTAGGCAGTTAAATGAAGAAAGTGGGATGAAGTGATAAGAATAGAGTGGAGAGTCTGGTCTTAAACACGAAGACTGTATGCCTAGAACGCTTTCGTATACTTGCTGGCCCTGGGCTGGTGGCTGGGTCAGGGCAGCTCTAACCCCACGGGCAGGCACACACAAGGAGAAATTGGTGCAGGTTAAAGAGAATTATCTGGGTAGAAAAGAAGGAATGACAAGGACGTTCTCATGCTGTGTTTCTCAGGCTTTTCTTTGACTGTAGATGAAAGCATCTCAGTTTTGCTTCAATCTCTCAATCAGAAATAGCAGTAAGAATTCCTTTAGCCTTCTCACAGCTCTGCTCTAAGTGTCTAGAGGCTGCCTCTGACCATCTCTGGAGTTAAGGTACTCAAATACTCACTATCGTGTTAAAGACAATTATAGACCCTGCACTTACATATTATAATCACTAATTCCTTATGGTCTTTTGATTCACATTTATTTTTGAAGGATGAGTTTTTCTGTGACAGTCACAAAAACTCCAGATTTAGACTCTTCAGTTTGGGATCACCACTCCATAATATAATATCAGACATCACCTAAAGGTAAGTGCTCTGGGCTACGTTGCAAAGCACAGGGAAGGTGATGTTTTGAGGCTTGCTACACAATGTAGAGAGACTCCATTCTTCTTGCTTTAGCCCTTGCCTATTCTTGTCTGGCTGTTACCACTCACTCACTCACTCACTCATTGCACAAATAATTTCAACACCACGATATTTCAATATTCTTGTTAGGCACAAGTCTCCTGAGTATTTGTGGACAACTCCTGAAAGTCATCAAAATTTGAGGGATAATTGTATCTTGGTGCAGCCTTAAGGCCCATGCTGGACAATATTAAATACATTTAGGGGAAAGATAGGTCTTTTTCAAATTTTATTTTATTTTATTATTATTATTATACTTTAAATTCTATGGTACATGTGCACAATGTGCAGGTTTGTTACATATGTATACATGTGCCATCTTGGTGTGCTACACCCATTAACTCGTCATTTACATTAGGTATAT
>NW_012099743.1:148442-156376 GCF_000951045.1 Mandrillus leucophaeus
CTTGTAGTATAGTTTGAAGTCAGGTAGCGTGATGCCTCCAGCTTTGTTCTTTTGACTTAGGATTGTCTGAAGTCGATTAATATTGCTGTTTTAGTTATTACTATTATGGCTAAAAGAGATAGAAAGGCTTACTGAGGAATGTGTTACCAGTGAGAGCTAGTGGTGAGCTGGTAGAAATCTATACTTGAAATAATGAAGGCCAGAAGTGGTGGCTCATGCCTGCAGTCTTAGCACTTTGGGAGGCCAAGGCAGGCAGATTGTTTGAGCCCAGGATTTTGAGACCAGCCTGGGCAACATAGTGAGACCCCATCTCTAAAAAAAAAATAAGAAAGAAATAATGACCAAGGAAGATGATTCCTGCCATAAATGCAGTGGATTATGGGTTATTTATTTATTTATTTATTTATTTTGAGACATGGTCTTACTCTGTTGCTCAGACTGGAGTGCAGTGGTGTGATCACAGCTCACTGCAGCCTCGACCTCACTGGCTCAATAGATCCTCCCACCTCAGCCTCCCTAGTAGCTGAAACTACAGGCACGTGCCACCCATGCCTGGCTAATTTTTGTATTTTTTTGTGGAGACAGGTTTTGTCATGTTGACCAGTCGGGTCTTGGACTCCTGAGCTCAAGTGATCTGCCCACCTTGGTCTCTTAAAGTGCTGGGATTACAGGCATGAGCCACCGCACCCAGTCTGGGTTCTTTTTAAATAATGATATCCATGGGTACATTTCACATTGCTGTTTTTGCTCTGAGTCTTTTATAGTCCTTCTCGAACTTGGCTTCCTTAGATTCTTCCTTATTTCCTCACATGTTTGTTTCTGCTTTCTGTTGCTTCCTTTGTAAGGTTCTTTCGCCACCCTCTCTGACTTGTTATTCCCCCACCCTTTGTGAGCTCATTTATCTTCTAGCTTCACTTTGCATTCTGCAAGCTTACCTAAAAGTACTTACTGAAAAATGCTTACTGAATAAGTTAATCAGCAACTGCCTTAATATTTGCTTCCTGTTGTTGTCTGTATTGTTTTGGATCTTAGTCCTTTGTGTTAATGTTTAACTACTTGCTCATCCACAAGGATTGTTTGTGTCTAACCCTTCCCCGTGGTTCCAGGATTGGAAAATCAGCTGTGAGTATTTTCCTTTTTGACACACCTGTGTGCCTTTCAGGATCCATCTGGGTTCTGGGGCTCATCCCCCACCAACACACTCAGTCCCTGTGCCTCTTCATTGCTTTTCTTTTCTTTTCAGTGCCTGTGTTGTGCTATGTGTTCTTTACTACTTTGGCCTACTTGTCAGTCTCTTCCTCTACAATGGGATGCTTCATTAGGGCCAGAAACTTTGTTTTGGAAAGTTTGTGCCCTAGCACCTAGAACAGTGCTTGGTTTATCTCACAGGTACTCAAAAGATATTTGTTGAACAAATTGAGTCTGGTAAATTCATATTTGCCTCATGAAACTTTCTCTCTGGTGGCCCTTAATTTTAGTCCTCCTATATTGAGAGAAGACCAGGTAGCAGTAAATGAAGAACATAAACCAAAGCCATTTCCATGCCACCTCAGGGCCTTTGCACTGCTGTTCCTGCTGCCTGGAACATTCTTTCTCCAGACAGCATCTGTCTTTCTCCCTCACTTTGTTGAAAACCTTTCTCAGGAAGACCTTCTTGGAGCCCTCATAAAAAATAGCATGACCCCTAGATTCCTCTGGACCTACCACATCAGCACGATCAATAACTCTTCCTTGATGGTTTTTCCATACTACTGACCCTATCAATTTTTTTTTTTGGAAAAAAAAAGAACTCACTCTGTTGCCCAGGCTGGTCTCGAACTCCTGGGCTCAAGCAATCCTCCCACCTTGGCTTCCCAAAGTGCTGAGATTACAGGCATGAGCCACCGTGCCTGGCCCCATACTACTAATCCTATATAATTTATTATATTTGTTTATTTTTTATTTCTCTCTTCCTTCACTATGATAGCAGGGACTTCACCTATTTTATTTCCTACTAGTGCTTAGAACAATGCCTGATACCATACATATTTGTTAAATGAGTTAATATACATGTCAGAACACGTAACAAGGAGGGCAACATCTATATTTTCTTAAAAATATTTACCCCCTTTAAAGGCAAGTTATGCTCACTCAAAACAATTATTACTAAAATACGTGAGAAAGCTACTTTGTTTCATCCTTTTATCTTCCAACCTAATTTACTATGAATTTTTCCCTTTACCTTCTTCTTTGCCTTCTAATGACTTTATTTAGCAGTGTTTTCATTTTCCTATCATCTTTACCCTCTCTATCGCCTATTTCCTCAAGTCAGGACAACACATTTTAAAGCCAAAGCATAACCTGAACAGCAAACTGGGTTTTGCCAGCACTTATGTGTTCCTAGAGTATTATTTACAACTACAGAATACATTTTATATTTTTCTACGTCTGTGGATTTTTTTCTAGTTCTGTTGTTCTTTTAATTTTATTTATTCTTATAATTTTAATTAAAGGTCATGGTCATAATGATCTTGAATTGTCTCTGATATTTTCTACTTGCTTTTTTTGTTTGTTTTTTGCAAATCCTTCCATTTATTTTTATTTTTATTTTTGACAGAGTATTGCTCTGTCACCCAGGCTGGAGTGCCGTGGCACAGTCACAGCTCACTGCTTCCTGGACCTCCTGGGCTCAGGTGATCCTCCTGCCTCAGGCTTCTGAGTAGCTGGTACCACAGGCATGCACCACCATGCCCGGCTACTTTTTAAATTATTTATAGAGACATGTTGTCCAGGATGGTCTTGAACTCTTGAACTCAAGTGATCCTCCAGCCTCAGCCTCCCAAAGTGCCAGGATTATAGGTTTGGGCTATTGTTCCAGGCCCATTGAATTATTAAACTGGTCATCTCTCTTCAATACCAGCAAGAGCTCAATACAATTTTTTTTTTTTTTTGTTACTGTGATGGCTGTATTTAATGTGATTTCAAGTTACTTCTCATTTATTATCTTCTTCCTTTTGCTTTTCTTTATCCTTAACTTGTTTTAAAAATCTTTTATTTGGCCTTATATAAAATGACTTCCACCCATCCAGCTGTCTGTCCCAGTGAAATTTGGGACATAGTGACTGTCCCAATGAAATTTAGTGGATAATCTATCAAATCTCTTCCTGCCTTAAGAAGACTTGAAAGTGAGAGAAGGACCAGGGCTTGGTTTTTGCCTTACCTTAGCATGGCTGCCCTCCAGGTACTTCACTGCTTTGTTTCTCAGTGCATTTCCCAGAAGACTGCCCGCCATGAGTAAGGCAACTGGTAGCCTCTTATGCCTGCTCCAAGGGAGTTGCACCAACCAATGTAAGTCAGGTAACCCAGTTGTTCTCTAGGCCCTGTAAACTCTGCTTTTTGCTGTTCCCTCTGCCCTGGCCAGCTAACTATTCCTCTTCAGCATCTCAGTAATGCTTGTTTGGCATTTCCAAGATGTTCGTGTCAGAAGGACAGCCTGGTTTCCTGGCTGCTAGCTTTCTCATTCACTTGATTGTCAAGGAAGTCTTCGTGAGTCCCATCTCACCTGGGTCTGGCTGAGCTCTTTGATCTGTTTCCCACACCGCTAATTATTTCATTCTTATCTGAACTGTTTCTCTGAGCATCTGTAATGTATTACACACAGACTCTGATTAAATAAAGACTGTGAGGATTACGTTGGGGAGAAAACGTCTTGGAAGAAGAGTAGGGATAACTCAATTAGAAAATATTACCATTAAGTTTGCCATGGAAATTGTCTCACCTTTGCAGCAGGATCACAGTAGGGGAGGCTGTGAGGATTTGTTTGCCTTCCAAGCCACAGAAAACTCAAGAAGCTTGCGACCATGAAGAATAGTAAGTAATTGCATCTGTTCCCCCACGGAAATTAGCATAACAATTCTTTAAAAGAAAAGTGTTATTTTGCTTCCTTCCCCTGAAGAAAACTAGCATAAAGTCAGTGGCAAAATCTAGAATGGAATCCAAGTCCTGAATGTACTCGGATTGTTGGTGAGTACCTGACTGCTTTGCTGATGAGCGTCTCTGACCTCTGTCCTTGGATAGGTGGAGACCTGAGAGGTGGAACCTGCTATGATAGACAGAGATAAAGTTGTTGTGGACATTTCCCAGGACTTTTTTATTTAAATTTAACCTTTATTTTGAGTTCGGGGTACATGTGCAGGTTTGTTTTATAGGTAAACTTTTGTCAGGGGGATTTGTTGTATAGATTGTTTCATCACCCAGGTATTAAGCCTAGTACCCATTAGTTCTTTTTCCTGATCTCCCTCCTCCCACCTTCAACCTCCGATAGGCCCCAGTGTGTATTGCTCCCCTCTATGTGTCCATGTGTTCTCTCCATTTAGCTCCCACTGGTAAGTGAGAACATACGGTATTTGGTTTTCTATTCCTGCATTAGTTTGCTGAGGATAATGGCCTCCAGCTCTGTCCATGTTCCTGCAAAGGACATGATCTTGTCCTTTTTAATGACTACATAGTATTCCATGGTGTATATGTACCACATTTTCTTTATCTACTCTACTACTGATGAGCATTTAGGTTGATTCCATGTCTGCTATAGTGAATAGTGCTGCAAAGAACTTATAAGTGCACGTGTCTTTATAATAGCACAATTTATATTTCTTTGGGAATATACCCAGCAATGGGGTTGCTAGGTTGAATGGTATTTTTGTTTTTAGGTCTTTGAGGAATTGCCACACTGTCTTCCACAATGGTTGAACTAATTTACGCTCCCACGAACAGTCTATAAGCATTCCTCTTACTCCACAATCTCGCCAACATCTGTTATTTTTTCCTTTTCATGATAGCCATTCTGTCTAGTGTGAGATGTTATCTCATTGTCGTTTTGATTTGCATTTCTCTAATGATTAGTGATGTTGAGCTATTTTTAATATGATTGTTGGTGACATGTATGCCTTCTTTTGAAAAGTGTCTGTTCATGTCCTTTGCCCACTTTTTAATGGGTGATTTGCTTAAGTTCCTTATAGAAGCTGGACATTAGACTTTTGTCAGATGCATAGTTTGCAAAAATTTTCTTCCATTGTGTAGGTTGTCTGTTGACCCTGTTGATAGTTTCCTTTGCTGTGCAGAAGCTCTTTAGTTAAGTTAAATCCTGTTTGTCAATTTTTGCTTTTGTTGCAATTGCTTTTGGGGTCTTCGTCATGGAATCTTTGCTTGTTTCTGTGTCCAGGATGGTATTGCCTAGATTGTATTCCAGGGTTTTTATAGTTTTGGGTTTTACATTTAAGTATTTAATCCCTCTTGAGTTCATTTTTGTATATGGTGTAAGGAAGAGGTTCAGTTTTAATCTTCTGCATATGGCTAACCAGTTATCCCAGCATCATTTATTGAATAGAGAATCTTTTTCCCATTGCTTGTTTTTGTCAGGTTTGTTGAAGATCAGATAGTGAAGGAACATAACTCAAAATAATAAGAGCCATCTATGACAAGCCACAGCCAACATCACACTAAATGGGCAAAAACTGGAAGTGTTCCCCTTGAAAACCAGCACAAGACAAGACAAGGATGCCCTCTCTCATTACTCCTACTCAATGTAATATTGGAAGTCCTGTCCAGGGCAATCAGGCAAGAGAAAGAAATAAAGAGTATTAAAATAGGAAGAGAGGAAATCAAACAATTCCCGTTTGCAGATAACATGATACTATATCTACAAAACTCCATAGTCTCAGCCCAAAAGCTTTTTAAGCAGTGAACAACTTCTGCAGTCTCAGAATACAAAATCAATGTGCAAAAATCACTAGCATTCTTATACACCAACAACAGTCAAACCAAGAGCCAAATCAGGAATGCAATCCCATTCACAATTGCCACAAAAATAACAAAACACTTAGGAATACAGTTAACCAGGGAAGTGAAAGATCTCTACAAGGAGAACTACAAAACACTGCTCAAGGAAATCCAAGAGGACACAAATGGAAAAACATTCCATGCTTGTGGATAGGAAGAATCAATATTGTTAAAGCAGTTATACTGTCCAGAGCAATTTATAGATTTAATGCTGTTCCTTTTAAACTACCATTGGCATTCTTTTTTTTTTTTTGAAAGGAAAAAGTAAATGGTCTTTATTTGCAAATTATCTATGTAGACAATCCTATGGAATATATAATACAGTGATTAGAACTAATAAATGAGTTTGGCAATGCTGCAGATAGAAGATCAGTCTAAATATTCAATTGTATTTCTATGTACCAACAACAAAGTATTGGAGATTAAAATTTAAATTATAATACGATTTACAGTGACTTCAGAAATGCGAAATACTTGGGAACAAATCTGATAAGATTACAAAACATAGATGAGATAAAATTTAAAGAGCTAAATAAATGGAGAGATATACTGTGTTTACGAGCTGAAAAACTAAACACTATTTAGATGTCAATTGTCCTCCAAGGTGTGGTTCTTATAGGCAGCAGAACTAGAAAAAACTTAAAATTCATATGGAACCAAAGAAGGGCCTGAATAGCCAAAGCAATCCTAAGCAAAAAGAACAAAGCTGGAGGCATCACACTACCCAACTTCAAACTATGCTACAGGGCTACAGTAACCAAAACGGATACAAAAATAGACACATCAACCACTAGAACAGAATAGAGAGCCCAGAAATAAGACCACACACCTACAATCAAAGACTCTTAAATCAAAGAGAGATAAACAGAAAATGGGCTCATGTATACATTCTTGTTTAGTCTTCTTTAGCTTGCTTGGATACCTCACTTGATTGCTGTCCTTAATTGTTTGTTGTTTTTGCTTTTTTTTTTTTTTTTGTAAGGAGACATAGTCTTGCTCTGTTACCTAAACTGGAGTGCAGTGGCCCAATCATGGCTCACTGTAGCCTCAAACTCCTGTAATCAAGCCATCCTCCCACCTGAGCCTCCTGAATAGCTGGGGCTACAGGCACACACCACTAAGCCTGGCTAATTTTTGAATTTTTTGTAGAGATGGGATCCCACTCTGTTGCCTGGACTGGTCTCAAATTCCCAGCCTCAAGTGATCCTCCTTTTGCCTCCCCAAATGCTGGGATCACAGGCATTGAACCACTGCACCCAGCTCCTTAATATATACTTTTTAAATGAATGGTAATTCTTCTAAATGAGAAGGAAATGTGAAAACCTCTGGAAACAGAACAAAATTCTGTACCATGACAATGTTCTATACCAGTACTAAGAATGATTATTTCTATAGTGTTCTTTTTAAATATCAATAATAATAAGGATAAATTAGGATAACGGCAATCAGTTTGGTCTGTGGATAAAACAGGACCACAAGAATGGTTTTAGGAGAGTGATTTAGATTGTGTTTGTGCTAGCAAAGTCCCAAATGTCTCAGTTATTTCTATATATTTTTCCATTTTTCTGAGGAAACTCTCATTCCTGACAAGGGAAATTAGACTGAACAGGGAGCAGGAAAGAGGGATCTATTCCATAATGTAGAAGCCTGGGCAACATAGTAGACCCTGTGCATTAGTCCGTTCTTGCACTGCTGTAAAGAACTACCTGAGACTGGGTAACTCATAAAGAAAAGAGGTTTAATTGACTAAACCCCTAAAGGATGTACGGGAGGCATGACTGGGGGAGGAGGGCTCAGGAAACTTACAATCATGGCGGAAGGTGAAGAGGAAGAAAGCACGTCTTCATATGGCGACAGGAGAAAGAGAGAGCAAAGGGGGAAGTGCTACTCACTTTTAATCAATCAAACCTCTGAGAACTTCATCATGAGAACAGCAAGGAGGAAGTTCGTCCCCATGATTCAATCACCTCCCACCAGGCCCCTCTTTCAACACATGAGGATTACAATTCAACATGAAATTTGGGTGGGGACAGAGAGCCAAACAATATCACACTGTCTCAAAAAAAAAAAAAAAAAAAAAAAAAAAAGACCCTTAAAACTAAATAAAATTAAAAATT
>NW_012099743.1:156426-161758 GCF_000951045.1 Mandrillus leucophaeus
AATCAATCAAACCTCTGAGAACTTCATCATGAGAACAGCAAGGAGGAAGTTCGTCCCCATGATTCAATCACCTCCCACCAGGCCCCTCTTTCAACGAGGGAGGAGTACAATTCAACCTGAAATTTGCGTGGGGACCGAGAGCCGAACAATATCACAATGTCTCAAAAAAAAAAAAAAAAAAAACAAAAAAAGACCCTTAAAACTAAATAAAATTAAAAATTCAAATGCTCAATAACCACATGTGACTGGTGGCTATGATATTAGACAGCAGTTACAGAGCATTTACATCACTGTGGTGGTGACTGAAAATTGTAGGTGTGCCGTTTCCTGTCTCAGGATGAGAGAGAGAGGAGAGACTTATCACAGACATTGACCTGACTGCTTAAATGCTCAGTGTCTTTCTTACATTTGCTTTATGCCTTTTTAAATGTCTTCAGCATTGTCCACAGACTGGGGGACACCAGCAGATACTTCAGGGAAATTTTGGAACAGGATTCCAGTCAGAAATTCATTGGTGATTTGACGGAATTATTTGGTGAAGGATCCAGAAAAGAATCCACTGGAAAACCAAAGAGAAAAAGCAGTCAGGAGAATATCTCAGGTTCAACCTAGTGAGGACTGCGATTGGAAAGGCAATTCTGATTAGAATTGGGAATATGACATCCAGCAGCCTATTTGGAAATTCAATGGACAGGAAGTGGAGAATGGAACCAGAAGAAGTTTGGCAATTTCTCTTTTGATGACCATTTTGGGGGTCTGAGGTTTTCTATTTTCAGTATAGTTTTTCTTTTCAGACTCTTCCTACCATCTTTTTGTGAGATTACAGTGTCATTATTGTTCCCTTGGGCTCTGCTCCAGTTCAGGGCTCTTCCTGATCAGGGAACAGCTGGAAAATGTGCTCTTTATTCTGCCCTTTCTTGTGGTCTTTGGATCTGAGAAAGGGCCACTATGGCAGCACTATATAACTCAAGGTACCTCATGTGGCAGGTAGGGTGAGTGGGATGTATTAAAGGAGGATATGGTCAGCAGGTCCAGAATCTGTTGTCATTCTCTGGGTTGTCTAATCATGTGGGATCCCAGTGCCTCAGTGGACACATGGGGACTTATGATCACATCATTATGTAAAACAAAGATAAAATTCAAAGCCTCCTCGTCACCATCTGAATGGACTTCTTCCTTGGCCATGACATTCTAAATTTAATCTGAAAAACTGGTTCAGGCCATGAAGGGAAGTGGGGCTTGGACATGCCTCATTATACCCCGATTGACATCAACACAGACCTTAAGTCTGATATGAAATATATACAGTCTATTCTCTCTAAAGCCTCCTACTTGGAGGCTTCATCTGCATGACAAAACCTAGGTCTCCATAACCCCCCCTTTTTTTTTAAAATTATACTTTAAGTTCTAGGGTACATGTGCACAACATGCAGGTTTGTTACACATGCATACATGTGCCATGTCGGTGTGCTGCACCCATCAACTCGTCAGCACCCATCAACTTGTCATTTACATCAGTTATAACTCCCAATGCCATCCCTCCCCCTTCCCCCTCCCCATAATAGGCCCCGGTGTGTGATACTCCCCTTCCCGTGTCCAAGTGATCTCATTGTTCATTTCCCACATATGAGTGAGAACATGCAGTGTTTGGTTTTCTGTCCTTGTGAAAGTTTGCTGAGAATGATGGTTTCCAGTTTCACCCATGTCCCTACAAAGGACACGAACTCATCCTTTTTTATGGCTGCATAGTATTCCATGGTGTATATGTGCCACATTTTCTTAATCCAGTCTGTCACTGATGGACATTTGGGTTGATTCCAAGTCTTTGCTATTGCGAATAGTGCCACAATAAGCATACATGTGCATGTGTCTTTATAGCAGCATGATTTATAATCCTTTGCATAACCCCTTTTTGTAACCCAGACATTTCTTTTCACTGAAAATAACTCTTTCAACCATTTGCCAATCATAATATTTTAAATCTACCTATGACCTGAAAGCACTCCCACCTTCGAGTTGTCCCACCCTTCCAGATGGAACCTGTGTAAATCTTACATGTATTGATTGATGTATTTATTTTGTCTCCCTAAAATGTGTAAAAACAAGCTGTACCCCAGTCACGCTGGGCATATGTCATCAGGACTTCTGGAGGCAGTGTCAAAGGTGCATCCTTAACCTTGGCAAAATAAACTTTCTAACTTGATTGAGACTTGTCTCAGACACTTTTTGGTTTACTATTACTCATCTCATGAGTGTTCTACCCCATCTGGGGTCTCCTGGTTTTTGTTTTCATTAAGCTTTGAAAATGTGCTGTGTTCCAGACCTATGGCTAGCTTCTGGGGAGACACAGAAGAGTCAGGCTGAGCTTCTTATTTAGGTGTTTATAGCCTATGACTCTATAGTACACGTTGTTGTAGCAAAGTATTTTTGGAATGTCATGACTGGTTTCTCCTCTGATGATGCTTTCTTTAGTGATGGGTCTAGCTGTTTTGGCCCTCTTCAAGTGAAATAGCTGTATTTTGTTATATGTCTTATTCCAGAGGTTTCTGGCTTTAAGATGGAATCAGCCAATTCTATACTTTACCTGGAGTTTATCTTTCCGTGTCTGCCATAATTCTTAGATATCCAATTTTCTGATTTTTTTTTCTACTCCTTCCTCCCTCATTTTCACATAAAGGCCATTGGTATATTAGCTACTGAAATGAAGAGGGAGAATTATACATTCTTTGACCCTATTACTGTAATTACAGTTTTTTCCACTGTGAGCTCATTGTCTAAAATTCTTTGACTAATAAAGAAAGATTTCAGATCAACTGATTGTGCCTTTATTTAGGGCTGTGGTGATGATATCTTGATATCACAGCTTTAGGGTTGCTCTAAATCCAGTTCCTGCTATGCATTTAGTGTGGAGATGGAAGAATTTACTTTTAATGTCTTCGGCACCTCAAAGAGAGCAGAAAAGCTCCTCCCACAGAAATTGATAATGTTCTGTGGTGGAAAGAAGACTGGGTTTAGAGTCAGATTTTAGTTCCAACTCTTCTATATGTCCTTGGTAGATGATGATGATGATATTAATAATATCAGCAATTTATTGAGTACTTGCTAAACACTCAGTACTTACTAACTTCAGGGATGTTCGTAATCTTTACCACAGCCCCTTCAGGTTGGTTTTATGCTCATATCACATATGGAGAAAATGAGGCATAGAAGCGTTAAGAAATTTGCCTAGAGGTCTTGTTGGGATCGGAACTCAGACAATTTTACCTAACCTTTCTAAACTTCATTTTTCTTCTCATTAAAATGAAGGTATTGGGCTGGCCTCTACATTTAGTTCTATTCTAATGATCTTAAGTTTATTGATCTTAAGATCAAAAACTTAAGAGTTTTTAACTTCTATAAGCCTGGGGTTTTACAGATAGGGACCCCACCATGACAATTTTAGGGTGTGTTGGTTTCAGGTGGTAATAATGAAAAGTAAGGTCAGGTGTCCTGGAAATCTGCGTTTATCAGGACTCCAGAAACTTTTCTTTCGGACTCCCTGTTTTTCTTGGTTTTTGTTTTTGTTTTTTGGGGCATGAAAAAGCCATCAACTGAGACAATGAAGCCAATATCTGTTCCTTAAAAACATATCAGCATAAAGTCCTAAAGATATTCAACAAAACTGAGTTCCCACCTACCTCAAGGGATGTTGGGAGGCTCAGATAAGATAATGCTTGGAAATGATTACAGAACTTGTCAAATTCTGTACAAATGCAAGACATTATTGGCATTGTCCTGGTATTTCACGGTTAAGAAGCTGGTGGGACTAGTTTTCCCATTTGATTTCTATGCAAATTGTATGTAGGAAGCCTTCTCTGGTTAGTGCCTATGCTGATTAAAGGGTAAGATGCTCTCAACTTTGTTCAAGACACAGCAACCTCCATAAACATACCTCCAGGATGTTTGGTTACCAGCCAGTGTTGCCAGGTGTAGCATGCCATTACATTTCCCGTTAAATTTTCCTACCCGATTAATAATTTAAAATGTAGTAGTGCTAAATTCCTTCTGGTTTAATCTAAAATGCTGCTTGAGTTGCGATTTCAAATTCTGTTCTATTGCAGGCTTCTCTTTATCCCTATCCTTATCATCTATCTTTATCTTCTTGCATGGAAAAGTAGAATCTATTCTTGAATTTTCTGGGCTCCCTTTTCTGGCTTCTTGGATCTTTGGGCTTGTGTAACACATAATGTTCTCATTTTGGGAACATCCATTGCTGGATCACACAGAATTGGTGTCATAAGGTGGCCCACTGAATTGAGAACAGAAAATATCTTTTTTTTCATGTTAATCTGTCTCTCTTTTTAAAAAAAATTATTTTAAGTTCTGGAATACACATGCAGGGTATGCAGGTTTATTGCATAGGTAAACTTGTGCCATGGTGGTTTGCTGCATCTATCAACCCATCACCTAGGTATTAAGCCCAGCATGCATTAGCTATTTTCCTGATGTTCTCTCTCCCTCTCCCCACCTCCACCTGACAGGCCCCAATGTGTGTTGTTCCCCTACTGTGTCTATGTGGAGAACAGAGAATATCTTAAAAAGTTGACTTGATAATATTTATTTCTTCTATCTTTTCATTTATTGATTTATTTATGCAGTGAGTATTTTATTGATCTCCCACTACAAGAATACAAATGGAGATAGAGAAAAAGAGATTGATCTCACTGGGTAAGATCCCAGCTAGCAGGATGCAAGAGAGCTGAGGAGCAGAATTGGAAAAGGATTATCATTCCTTGTGCCCATTCTTGCCCTCCATCCTATCAGACTTTGGGAGGCCCCGGGCAGTGGGGAAGGTAAGGAAAACCACTGGTAAGGCTCGTACTATTCTCCCAAGAAGAAAATGAATATCATACATAAGCCCGACTCTATAACCAGGAGGTAAAAGGCTAACCACAGAAGTCACGTACAACAAAACATCTGGAGTGACCAGCGGGTTGAAATGTAGTAGGTATGCAATCACTGTTTGTCATGTGATGCAAATGAACTCATAGCAGAAGTGGTGTTAGTAATCCATGAATTAGCCAATATCAAATATAGTTGTGGATGATGGAGAAGGGATGGGAGCAGAAGAACTGGGAGGAGCCCGGGAGAGAATACCCAGATTGCTACTAGAAATATCCGGGAATTTCTTATGGAAAGAAGGAGAAATGGGACAGAATTTTGAGGCCCCAGAAGAAGACTTAGAAATAATTTGATAATTTGGTTGTTCCTTCCCTTCCTCTCTCTCTCTCTCTCTCTCTCTCTTTTTCTTTCTTTCTTTCTTTCTTTCTTTCTTTCTTTCTTTCTTTCTTTC